>NW_019230413.1:91139-185294 GCF_002742605.1 Olea europaea var. sylvestris
ATTTTGATTTCATGATACCTTTGGGTTTTTTTCATTTTCGACAAATTTGTAGTCTAACTCGATTAGAATCGAGACAGTGAAAAGTGGTTTTTGATTTCATGATAACTTCGGGTTTGTTTGTTTCTGGCGAATTGCTAGTTTAATTCGATTGGAATTGAGGCAATGAAAGTGGCTTTTGATTTCATGGTAACTTTGGGTTTGTTTGTTTTTTGGCGAATTGCTAGTCTAATTTGATTGGAATCGAGGCAATGAAAAGTGGTTTTAGATTTCATGTTGACTTTGGGTTTGTTTGTTTTTAGCGAATTGCTAGTCAGATTCGATTGCAATCGAGCCAATGAAAAGTGGTTTTAGATTTCATGATCACTTCGGGTTTGTTCTTTTTGGTGAATTGGTAGTCTAACTCGATTAGAATCGAGCCAATGAAAAGTGATTTTTAATTTCAAGATACATTTAGGTTTTTTCATTTTTGGCGAATTGCTAGTCTAACTCGATTGAAATCGAGACAGTGAAAAGTGGTTTTTGATTTCATGATAACTTCGGGTTTGTTTATTTCTATCGAATTGCTAGTATAATTCGATTGGAGTCGAGGCAATGAAAAGTGGTTTTTGATTTCACAATAACTTCGGGTTTGTTGTTTTTTGGCATATTGCTAGTCTAATTCGATTGGAATTGAGCCAATGAAAAGTGGTTTTTGATTTCATGATAACTACGGGTTTGTTCATTTTTTGGCGAATTGCTAGTCTAATTCGATTGGAATCGGGGCAATGAAAAGTGGTTTTTGATTTCACGATACCTTCGGGCTTGTTCTTTTTTGGCATATCGCTAGTCTAATTAGATTGAAGTCGAGCCAATGAAAAGTGGTTTTTGATTTCATGATAACTACGGGTTTGTTCATTTTTTGGCGAATTGCTAGTCTAATTCGATTGGAATCGGGGCAATGAAAAGTGGTTTTTGATTTCACGATAACTTCGGGCTTGTTCTTTTTTGGCATATCGCTAGTCTAATTAGATTGAAGTCGAGCCAATGAAAAGTGGTTTTTGATTTCATGATAACTTTTGATTTGTTCGTTTTTGGCCAAATGCTAGTCTAACTCAATTGGAATTGAGCAACTGAAAAGTGGTTTTTGATTTCGTGATAACTTCGGGTTTGCTCATTTTTGGCAAATTGCTAGTCTAAATCGCTGGAATCGAGCCAATGAAAAGTGTTTTTCGATTTCATGATCACTTTGGGTTTGTTTATTTTTTACGAATTGCTAGTCTATTTCGATTGGAATCGAGCCAATGAAAAGTGATTTTTTATTTCATGATACCTTCAGGTTTTTTCATTTTTGGCGAATTTCTAGTCTAACTCGATTGGAATTGAGACAATGAAAAGTGGTTTTTGATTTCTTGATAACTTCGGGTTTGTTCATCTTTAGCGAATTGCCAGTCTAATTCGATTGGAATCGAGGCAAAGAAAAGTGGTTTTTGACTTAATGATAACTACGGGTTTGTTCTTTTTTTTTGCGAATTGCTAGTCTAATTTTATTGGAATCGAGGCAATGAAAAGTGGTTTTTGATTTCATGGTAACTTCGTGTTTGTTCATTTTTTAGCCAATTGGTAGTCTAACTCGATTGGAATCGAGACAATGAAAAGTGGTTTTTGATTTAATGATAACTTCGGGTTTGTTCGTTTTTGGCGAATTGCTAGTCTAATTTGATTGGAATTGAGCCAATGAAAAGTGATTTTTGATTTCATGATACCTTGGGATTTTTTCATTTTTGGTGAACTGCTAATCTAATTCAATTGGAATCGAGCCAATGAAAAGTGATTTTTTATTTCTTGATACCTTCGGGTTTTTGTCATTTTTGGCGAATTTCTAGTCTAACTCGATTGGAATCCAGGCAATGAAAAGTGGTTTTTGATTTCTTGATAACTTCAACTTTGTTCTTTTTTGGCAAATTGCCAGTCTAATTCGATTGGAATCGAGGCAAAGAAAAGTGGTTTTTGATTTCATGATAACTATGGGTTTGTTCATTTTTTTGACGAATTGCTAGTCTAATTCGATTGGAATCGAGGCAATGAAAACTGGTTTTCGATTTCACGATAACTTCGGGTTTGTTCTTTTTTGGCATATTGCTAGTCTAATTCGATTGGAATCAAGCCAATGAAAAGTGGTTTTTGATTTCATGATAACTTTTGATTTGTTCGTTTTTTGGCCAATTGCTAGTCTAACTCAATTGGAATTGAGCCACTGAAAAGTTGTTTTTGATTTCGGGTTTGCTCATTTTTGGCAAATTGCTAGTCTAAATCGTTGGAATCGAGCCAATGAAAAGTGTTTTTCGATTTCATGATCACTTTGGGTTTGTTCATTTTTTACGAATTGCTAGTGTATTTCGATTGGAATCGAGCCAATGAAAAGTGATTTTTTATTTCATGACACCTTCGGGTTTTTTAGTTTTTGGCGAATTTCTAGTCTAACTCGATTGGAATTGAGACAATGAAAAGTGGTTTTTGATTTCTTGATAACTTCGGGTTTGTTCATCTTTAGCGAATTGCCAATCTAATTCGATTGGAATCGATGCAAGGAAAAGTTGTTTTTGACTTCATGATAACTACAGGTTTGTTCATTTTTTTGCGAATTGCTAGTCTAATTCGATTGGAATCAAGGCAATGAAAAGTGGTTTTTGATTTCATGGTAACTTCGTGTTTGTTCATTTTTTAGCCAATTGGTAGTCTAACTCGATTGGAATCGAGACAATGAAAAGTGGTTTTTGATTTAATGATAACTCCGGGTTTGTTCATTTTTGGCGAATTGCTAGTCTAATTCGATTGGAATCGAGGCAATGAAAAGAGGTTTTTGATTTTATGATAACTTTGGGTTTGTTCTTTTTCCAAATTGCTAGTCTAATTCGATTGGAATCAGGGCGATGAAAAGTGGTTTTTGATTTCACGATAACTACGAATTTGTTCGTTTTGGCCAATTGCTAATCTAACTCGATTTGAATTGAGTCAATGAAAAGTGGCTTTTGATTTCATGATAACTTCGGGTTTGTTCATTTTTGGCGAATTGCTAGTCTAATTATATTCGAGTCGTGCTAATGAAAAGTGGTTTTTGATTTCATGATCACTTCGGGTTTGTTCATTTTTGGCGAATTGCTAGTCTAATTCGATTGAAATCGAGCCAATGAAAATTAGTTTTTGATTTCATGATAACTTCGGGTTTGTTCGCTTTTGCGAATTGCTAGTCTAATTCGATTGGAATTGAGGCAATGAAAAGTGGTTTTTGATTTCATGATAACTTCGGGTTTGTTTGTTTTTTGGCGAATTGCTAGTCTAATTCGATTGAAATCGAGCCAATGTAAAGTTATTTTTGATTTCATGGTAACTTCGAGTTTGTTCATTTTTTGCGAATTGCTAGTTGGTTCGATGGGAATCGAGCCAATAAAAAGTTGTTTTTGATTTCATGATAACTTCGAGTTTGATCATTTTTGGCGATTTGCTAGTCTAATTCGATTGGAATTGAGCCAATGAAAATTGGTTTTTGATTTCATGATCACTTTGGGTTTGTTCACTTGTGGCGAATTGCTAGTCTAATTCGATTGGAATCGAGCCAATGAAGAGTTGTTTTTTATTTCATGATAACTTCAAGTTTGTTTATTTTTGGCAATTTACTAGTCTAATTCGATAGGAATCGAGCCAATGAAAAGTGATTTTTGATTTCATGATATCTTTGGGTTTGTTCATTTTTGGCGAATTGCTAGTCTAACTCGATTGGAATTGAGCCAATGTAAAGTTATTTTTGATTTCATGATAACTTCGGGTTTGTTCATTTTTGGCAAAGTGCTAGTCAAACTCGATTGGAACTTCGGGTTTGTTCATTTTTGCGAATTGCTTGTCTAATTCGATTAGAATTGAGCCAATGAAAAGTAGTTTTTAATTTCATGATAACTTCGAGTATTTTCATTTTTTCGCGAATTCCTAGTCTGGTTCGATAGGAATCGAGCCAATGAAAAGTGGTTTTTGATTTCATGATAACTTCGAGTTTGATCATTTTTGGCGAATTGCTAGTCTAATTCGATTGGAATTGTGCCAATGAAAAGTGATTTTGAATTTCATGATAATTTTGCGTCTGTTTGTTTTTGGCGAACTGCTAGCCCAACTCGATTGGAATCGAGCCAATGAAATGTAGGTTTTGATTTCATGATAACTTCAAGTTTGTTCATTTTTGCGAATTGCTAGTCTAATTCGATTGGAATCGAGCCAATGAAAAGTTATTTTGATTTCATGATAACGTCGGGTTTGTTCATTTTTGGTGAATTGCTAGTCAAACTCGATTGGAATAGAGCCAATGTAAAGTGGTTTTTGATTTCATGGTAACTTCGGGTTTGCTCATTTTTGGCGAATTGCTAGTCTAATTCGATTGGAATCGAGCCAATGAAAAGTTATTTTGATTTCATGATAACGTCGGGTTTGTTCATTTTTGGTGAATTGCTAGTCAAACTCGATTGGAATAGAGCCAATGTAAAGTGGTTTTTGATTTCATGGTAACTTCGGGTTTGTTCTTTTTGGCGAATCGCTAGTCTAATTCGATTAGAATCGAGCCAATGAAAAGGGGGTTTTGATTTCATGATAGCTTTAGGTTTGTTCATTTTTGCGAATTGGTTGTCTAATTCGATTGGAATCGAGCCAATTAAAAGTTATTTTTGATTTCATGATAACTTTGAGTTTGTTCGCTTTTGGCGAATTGCTAGTCTAATTCGGTTGGAATCGAGCCAAGTGTTTTTCATTTCACGATAACTTCGAGTTTGTTCCTTTTTGGCGAATTGCTAGTCTAAGTTGGAATCGAGCCAATGAAAGGTGGTTTTTGATTTCGTGATATCTTTAGGTTTGTTCATTTTTGGCGAATTGCTAGACTAGTTCTATTGTAATCGAGCCAATGAAAAGTGGGTTTTGATTTCATGATAACTTCGTGTTTGTTCATTTTTGCTAATCGCTAGTCTAATACGATTGGAATCAAGGCAATGAAAAGTGGTTTTTGATTTCAAGATAACTTTGGGTTTGTTCGATTTTGGCGAATTTCTAGTCTAATTCAATTGGAATCGAGCCAATGACAAGTGGTTTTTAATTTTCGGATAACTTCGGGTTTGTTCATTTTTGGCAAATTGCTAGTCTAATTCGATTTGAATCGAGCCGATGAAATGTGGTTTTTGATTTCAAGATAACTTAGGTTTTGTTCGTTTTTGGCGAATTGCCAGTCTAATTCGATTGGAATTGAGCCAACGAAATTTGGTTTTTAATTTCATGAAAACTTCGAGTTTATTCATTTTTTGGCAAATTGCTAGTCTAATTCGATTCGAATCGAGCCAATTAAAAGTGGTTTTTGATTTCATGATAACTTCAGGTTTGTTCTTTTTGGTGAATTGCTAGTCAAACTCGATTGGAATCGAGCCAATGAAAGTTGGTTTTTGATTTTATGTCAACTTTGGGTTTGTTCATTTTTGGCAAATTGCTAGTCTAATTCGAATGGAATCGTGCCAATGTAAAGTGATTTTTGATTTCATCATAACTTCAGGCTTGTTCGTTTTTGGCGAATTGGTAGTCTAACTCGATTGGAATCGAGACAATGAAAAGTAGTTTTTTATTTCAGGATAACTTCGGGTTTGCTCGTTTTCGACGAATTGATACTCTAATTCGATTGGAATCGAGCCAATGTAAAGTTATTTTTGATTTCATGATAACTTCGGGTTTGTTCGTTTTTGACGAATTGCTAGCCTCATTCGATTAGAATCGAGCCAATGAAAAGTATTTTTTGATTTCATGATCACTTCCAGTTTGATTGTAATCGAGCCGTGAAAAGTGGTTTTTGATTTCATGATAACTTCGGGTTTGCTCATTTTTGGGGAATTGCTATCCTCATTCGATTGGAATCGAGCCAATGACAAGTGGTTTTTGATTTCATGATCACTTCGGGTTTGTTTGTTTTTGCGAATTGCTAGTCTAATCCGATTGGAGTCGAGCCAATGAAAAGTTGTTTTGATATCACGAAAACTTCTGGTTTGTTAGTTTTTGGCGAATTGCTAGTCTAATTCGATTGGAATCGAGCCAATGAAAAGTGATTTTTGATTTCATGATAAATTCGAGTTTATTCATTTTTCACAAATTGCTAGTCTAATTAGATTGGAATCGAGCCATTGAAACGTGGTTTTTGATTTCAAGATAACTTCGGGTTTGTTCGTTTTTGGCAAATTGCTAGACTAATTCGATTGGAATCGAGCCAATGAAAAGTGGTTTTTCATTTTTGGTTAACTTCGGGTTTATTCGTCTTTGGCCAATTGCTAGTCTAATTCGATTGGAATCTAGCCAATGAAAAGTGGTTTTTGATTTCATGATCACTTCCAGTTTGTTCATTTTTGGCGAATTGCTAGTCTAATTTGATTGTAAACGAGCCATGAAAAGTGGTTTTAGATTTCATGACAACTTCGGGTTTGTTCATTTTTGGCGAATTACCAGTCTAACTAGATTGGACTTGAGCCAATGAAAAGTGGTTTTTGATTTCATGATCACTTCGGGTTTGTTCATTTTTGGCGAATTGCGATTCAAATTTGGTTAGAATCGAGCCAATGAAAAGTGGTTTTTGATTTCATGATGACTTCCGGTTTGTTCATTTTCGGCGAATTGCTAGTCTAATTCTATTGAAATCGAGCCAATATAAAGTTATTTTTGATTTCATAATAACTTCTAGTTTGTTCGTTTTTCGCAAATTACTAGTCAAACTCGATTCAAATCGAGCAAATGATTAGTGGTTTTTGATTTCATGACAACTTCGGGTTTATTCGTTTTTGCGAATTGCTAGTCTAATTCGATTAGAATCGAGCCAATGGAAATTTGTTTTTGATTCCATGATAACTTCGAGCTTTTTCATTTTTTACGAATGGCTAGTCTGGTTCGAGGGGAATCAAGCCAATGAAAAGTGGTTTTCGATTTCATGATAACTTCAAGTTTGATCATTTTTGGCAAATTGCTAGTCTAATTCGATTGGAATCGCGTCAATGAAAAGTGATTTTTGATTTCATGATAACTACGCGTCTGTTCATTTTTGGCGAATTGCTAGTCTAATTCGATTGGAATCGAGCCAATAAAAGGTGAGTTTTGATTTCATGATAACTTCTGGTTTGTTCGATTTTGTGAATTACTAGTCTAATTCGATTGGAATCGAGCCAATGAAAAGTTGTTTTGATATCATGATAACACGGGGTTTGTTCATTTTGGGTAAATTGCTAGTCAAACTCGATTGGAATAGAGCCAATGAAAAGAGAATTTTGATTTCATGGTAACTTTAGGTCTGTTCGTTTTTGCGAATTGCTAATCAAATTCTATTGGAATTGAGCCAATGAAAAGTTGTTTGTGATTTCATGATAGCTTAGGGTTTGTTGGCTTTTGGCGAATTGTTAGTCCAATTCGTTTGGAATCGAGCCAATGAAATGTAGGTTTTGATTTCTTGATAACTTCGAGTTTGTTCATTTTTGGCGAATTGCTAGTCTAATTCGATTGGAATCGAGCCAATGAAAGGTGGTTTTTGATTTCATGACATCTTTGGGTTTGTTCATTTTTGGTGAATTGCTAGACTAGTTCTATTGTAATCGAGCCAATGAAACGTGGTTTTTTATTTCATTATAACTTTGGGTTTGTTTTTTTTTTTGGCGAATTAATAGTCTAGCTCGATTAAAATCGAGCCAATGTTAAGTTATTTTTGATTTTATGATAACTTTGGGTTTGATCGTTTTTGGCGAATTTCTAGTTAAACTCGAATGAAATCGAGCCAATGAAAAGTCATTTTTGATTTCATGATAACTTCGAGTTTGTTCGTTCTTACGAATTGCTAGTCTAATTCGATTAGAATCGAGCCAATGAAAAGTTGATTTTGATTTCATGATAACATTGCGTCTGTTCATTTTTGGCGAATTGCTAGTCTAATTCGATTGGAATCGAGCCCATGAGAAGTGAGTTCCAATTTCATGATAACTATAGGTTTGTTCATTTTTGCGAATTGCTAGTCTAAATCGATTGAAATTGAGCCGATTAAAAGTTGTTTTGATTTAGTGATAACGTCGGGTTTGTTCTTTTTGGTGAATTGCGAGTCAAACTCGATTGGAATAGAGCCAATAAAAAGTGGTTTTTTATTTCATGATGACTTCGGGTTTGTTCGTTTTTGGCGAACTGCTAGTCTAATTCGATTGAAATTGAGCCAATGTAAAGTTATTTTCGATTTCATGATAACTTCGAGTTTGTTCGTTCTTAGCAAATTGTTAGTCAAACTCGATTGGAATTGAGCAAATGATAAATGGTTTTTGATTTCATGACAACTTCGGGTTTGTTCATTTTTGCGAATTGCTAGTCTAATTCGATTATAATCGAGCCAATGGAAAGTTGTTTTTGATTTCATGATAACTTCGAGCTTTTTCATTTTTTGCGAATTACTATTCTGGTTCAAAGGGAATCGAGCCAATGAAAAGTGGTTTTTGATTTCATGATAGCTTCGAGTTAGATCAATTTTGGCAAATTGCTAGTCTAATTCGATTGGAATCGTGCCAATGAAAAGTGATTATTAATTTCATGATAACTTCGCGTCAGTTCATTTTTGGTGAATTGCTAGTATAATTCGATTCGAATCGAACCAATGAAAGGTGTGTTTTGATTTCATGATAACTTCTGGTTTGTTCGTTTTTGCGAATTGCTAGTCTAATTCGATTGGAATCGAGCCAATGAAAGGTTGTTTTGATTTCATGATAACATCGGGTTAGTTCGTTTTTGGTGAATTGCTAGTCAAACTCGATTGGAATAGAGCCAATGAAAAGTGGTTTTTGCTTTCATGGTAACTTCGGGTTTGTTCATTTATGGCGAATTACTAGTCTAATTCGATTGGAATCGAGCCAATGAAAAGAGAGTTTTGATTTCATGATAACTTCAGGTTTGTTCGCTTTTAGCGAATTGCTAGTCTAATTCGATTGGAATCGAGCTAATGAAAAGTGGTTTTTGATTTCATGGTAACTTCGGGCTTGTTCATTTTTGGTGAATTGCGAGTCTAATTCGATTGGAATCGAGCCAATGAAAAGAGAGTTTTGATTTCATGATAACATCAGGTTTGCTGGTTTTTACGAATTGCTAGTCTAATTCTATTGGAATTGAGCTAATGAAAAGTTGTTTTTGACTTCATGATAACTTTGGGCTTGTTTGCTTTTGGCGAATTGCTCGTCTAATTCTATTGGAATCGAGCCAATGAAAATTGGATTTTGATTTCTTGAAAACTTCGATTTTGTTCATTTTTGGCGAATTAAAAGAGAGTTTTGATTTCATGATAACTTCAGGTTTGTTCGCTTTTAGCGAAATTGCTACTCTAATTCGATTGGAATCGAGCCAATGAAAAGTGGTTTTTGATTTCATGGTAACTTCGGGTTTGTTCATTTTTGGCAAATTGCTAGTCTAATTCGATTGGAATTGAGCCAATGAAAAGAGAGTTTTGATTTCATGATAACATCAGGTTTGTTCGTTTTTACGAATTGCTAGTCTAATTCTATTGGAATTGAGCCAATGAATAGTTTTTTGATTTCGTGATAACTTTGGGTTTGTTCCCTTTTGGCAAATTGCTCGTCTAATTCGATTGGAATCGAGCCATTGAAAATTGGGTTTTGATTTCTTGAAAACTTCGAGTTTGTTCGTTTTTGGCGAATTGCTAGTCTAATTCGATTGGAATCGAGCCGATGAAAGGTGATTTTTTATTTCATGATATCTTTGGGTTTGTTCATTTTTGGCGAATTGCTAGACTAGTTCTATTGTAATCGAGCCAATGAAAAGTGATTTTTGATTTCGTGATATCTTTGGGTTTGTTCCTTTTTGGCGAATTACTGGTCTTGCTCGATTGGAATCGAGCCAATGTTAAGTTATTTTTGATTTTATGATAACTCCAGGTTTGATCATTTTTGGCGAATTGCTAGTCAAACTCGAATGAAATCGAGCCAATGAAAAGTCATTTTTAATTTCATGATAACTTCGGGTTTGTTCGTTTTTACTAATTATTAGTCTAATTCGATTAGAATCGAGCCAATGAAAAGTGTTTTTTGATTTCATGATCACTTCCAGTTTGTTCATTTTTGGCGAATTGCTAGTCTAATTTGATTGTAAGCGAGCCGTGAAAAGTGGTTTTAGATTTCATGACAACTTCGGGTTTGTTCATTTTTGGCAAATTACCAGTCTAACTCGATTGGACTTGAGCCAATGAAAAGTAGTTTTTGATTTCATGATCACTTCGGGTTTGTTCATTTTTGGCGAATTACGATTCAAATTCGGTTGGAATCGAGCCAATGAAAAGTGAATTTTGATTTCATGATACCTTCGGGTTTATTCTTTTTGGCGAATCGCTAGTCATTTCTATCTACATCATTCCAATTCTTTGAATTGAAACAAATTAGAATTCTTAATTTTCTACGACGTCTAAATGAGAAAATATTTTCAGGAACAAGCAAATCCAAATGATTTTTGTCTCTATTTCTTGTTATTCTTTCATGTGGTGTAATAGATTCATCAAAATTATTCTTAGAGTGGTTTTTGATTTCATGATGACTTCGGGTTTGTTCATTTTCGGCGAATTGCTAGTCTAATTCTATTGAAATCGAGCCAATGTAAAGTTATTTTTGATTTCATGATAACTTCTGGTTTGTTCGTTTTTCGCAAATTGCTAGTCAAACTCGATTCGAATCGAGCAAATGATTAGTGGTTTTTGATTTCATGACAACTTCGGGTTTATTCGTTTTTGCGAATTGCTAGTCTAATTCGATTAGAATCGAGCC
This sequence comes from Olea europaea var. sylvestris, assembly GCF_002742605.1. NCBI lineage: Eukaryota > Viridiplantae > Streptophyta > Magnoliopsida > Lamiales > Oleaceae > Olea > Olea europaea. Next base: position 101,966 of record NW_019230413.1, read on the forward strand.
AATGGAAAGTTGTTTTTTATTCCATGATAACTTCGGGCTTTTTCATTTTTTACGAATTGCTAGTCTGGTTCGAGGGGAATCAAGCCAATGAAAAGTGGTTTTTGATTTCATGATAACTTCGAGTTTGATCATTTTGGCAAATTGCTAGTCTAATTTGATTGGAATCGCGCCAATGAAAAGTGATTTTTGATTTCATGATAACTACGCGTCTGTTCATTTTAGGCGAATAGCTAGTCTAATTCGATTGGAATCGAGCCAATAAAAGGTGAGTTTTGATTTCATGATAACTTATGGTTTGTTCGATTTTGTGAATTACTAGTCTAATTCGATTGGAATCGAGCCAATGAAAAGTTGTTTAGATATCATGATAACATCGGGTTTGTTCGTTTTGGGTAAATCGCTAGTCAAACTCGATTGGAATAGAGCAATGAAAAGTGGTTTTTGATTTCATGGTAACTTCGGGTTTGTTCATTTTTAGCAAATTGCTAGTCTAATTCAATTGGAATCGAGCCAATGAAAAGGGAATTTTGATTTCATGATAACTTCAGGTCTGTTTGTTTTTGCGAATTGCTAATCAAATTCTATTGGAATCGAGCCAATGAAAAGTTGTTTTTGATTTCTTGATAGCTTCGGGTTTGTTGGCTTTTGGCGAATTGTTAGTCCAATTCGATTGGAATCGAGCCAATGAAAAGTAGGTTTTGATTTCTTGATAACTTCGAGTTTGTTCATTTTTGGCGAATTGCTAGTCTAATTCGATTAGAATTGAGCCAATGAAAGGTGGTTTTTGATTTCATGACGTCTTTGGGTTTGTTCATTTTTGGTGAATTGCTAGACTAGTTCTATTGTAATCGAGCCAATAAAAAGTGGTTTTTTATTTCATTATAACTTTAGGATTTTTTTTGGCGAATTAATAGTCTAGCTCGAATCAAGCCAATGTTAAGTTATTTTTGATTTTATGATAACTTTGGGTTTGATCGTTTTTGGCGAATTTCTAGTCAAACTCGAATGAAATCGAGCCAATGAAAAGTCATTTTTGATTTCATGATAACTTCGGGTTTGTTCGTTTTTACAAATTGCTAGTCTAATTCGATTAGAATCGAGCCAATTAAAAGTTGATTTTGATTTCATGATAACATTGCGTCTGTTCATTTTTGGCGAATTGCTAGTCTAATTCGATTGGAATCGTGCCCATGAGAAGTGATTTCTGATTTCATGATAACTATAGGTTTGTTCATTTTTGCGAATTGCTAGTCTAAATCGATTGAAATTGAGCCAATGAAAAGTTGTTTCGATTTCGTGATAACTTCGGGCTTGTTCGTTCTTAGCAAATTGTTAGTCAAACTCGATTGCAATCGAGCAAATGATAAATGGTTTTTGATTTCATGACAACTTCGGGTTTGTTCATTTTTGTGAATTGCTAGTCTAATTCGATTATAATCGAGCCAATGGAAAGTTTTTTTTGATTTCATGATAACTTCGAGCTTTTTCATTTTTTGCGAATTACTAGTCTGGTTCAAGGGGAATCGAGCCAATGAAAAGTGGTTTTTGATTTCATGATAACTTCGAGTTAGATCAATTTTGGCAAATTGCTAGTCTAATTCGATTGGAATCGTGCCAATGAAAAGTGATTATTAATTTCATGATAACTTCGCGTCAGTTCAATTTTGGTGAATTGCTAGTATAATTCGATTGGAATCGAACCAATGAAAGGTGTGTTTTGATTTCATGATAACTTCTGGTTTGTTCGTTTTTGGGAATTGCTAGTCTAATTCGATTGGAATCGAGCCAATGAAAGGTTGTTTTGATTTCATGATAACATCGGGTTAGTTCATTTTTGGTGAATTGCTAGTCAAACTCGATTGGAATAGAGTCAATGAAAAGTGGTTTTTGCTTTCATGGTAACTTCGGGTTTGTTCATTTTTAGCGAATTACTAGTCTAATTCGATTGGAATCGAGCCAATGGAAAGAGAGTTTTGATTTCATGATAACTTCAGGTTTGTTCGCTTTTAGCGAATTGCTAGTCTAATTCGATTGGAATCGAGCCAATGAAAAGTGGTTTTTGATTTCATGGTAACTTCGGGATTGTTCATTTTTGGCGAATTGCGAGTCTAATTCGATTGGAATCGAGCCAATGAAAAGAGAGTTTTGATTTCATGATAACATCAGGTTTGTTAGTTTTTACGAATTGCTAGTCTAATTCTATTGGGATCGAGCTAATGAAAAGTTGTTTTTGACTTCATGATAACTTTGGGTTTGTTTGCTTTTGGCGAATTGCTCGTCTAATTCGATTGGAATCGAGCCAATGAAAATTGGGTTTTGATTTCCTGAAAACTTTGAGTTTGTTCATTTTTGGCGAATTAAAAGAGAGTTTTGATTTCATGATAACTTTAGGTTTGTTCGCTTTTAGCGAAATTGCTAGTCTAATTCTATTGGAATCGAGCCAATGAAAAGTGGTTTTTGATTTCATGGTGACTTCGGGTTTGTTCATTTTTGGCGAATTGCTAGTCTAATTTGATTGGAATTGAGCCAATGAAAAGAGAGTTTTGATTTCATGATAACATCAGGTTTGTTCGTTTTTACGAATTGCTAGTCTAATTCTATTGGAATTGAGCCAATGAATAGTTTTTTGATTTCGTGATAACTTTGGGTTTGTTCGCTTTTGGCAAATTGCTCGTCTAATTCGATTGGAATCGAGCCATTGAAAATTGGGTTTTGATTTCTTGAAAACTTCGAGTTTGTTCGTTTTTGGCGAATTGCTAGTCTAATTCGATTGGAATCGAGCCGATGAAAGGTGATTTTTTATTTCATGATATCTTTGGGTTTGTTCATTTTTGGCGAATTGCTAGACTAGTTCTATTGTAATCGAGCCAATGAAAAGTAGTTTTTGATTTCGTGATATGGGTTTGTTCCTTTTTGGCAAATTATTGGTCTTGCTCGATTGGAATTGAGCCAATGTTAAGTTATTTTTGATTTTATGATAACTCCAGGTTTGATCATTTTTGGCGAATTGCTAGTCAAACTCGAATGAAATCGAGCCAATGAAAAGTCATTTTTGATTTCATGATAACTTCGGGTTTGTTCGTTTTTACTAATTATTAGTCTAATTCGATTAGAATCGAGCCAATGAAAAGTTGTTTTTGATTTCATGATAACATTACGTCTGTTCGTTTTTGGCGAATTGCAAGTTTAATTCGATTGGAATCGAGCCCCTGAAAAAGTGAGTTTTGATTTCATGATAACTTCAGGTTTGTTCATTTTTACGAATTGCTAGTCTAATTAGATTGGAATCGAGCCAATGAAAAGTTGTTTTGATTTCATGATAACGTCGGGCTTGTTCATTTTTGGTGAATTGCGAGTTAAACTTGATTGGAATAGAGCCAATGAAAAGTGGTTTTTGATTTCATGCTAACTTCGGGTTTGTTCATTTTTGACGAATTGCTAGTTTAATTCGATGGGAATAGAGCCAATGAAAAGTGGGTTTTGATTTCATGATAACTTCAAGTTTGTTCATTTTTACGAATTGCTAGTCAAACTCGAATAAAATCGAGCCAATGAAAAGTGGGTTTTGATTTCATGATAACTCCAGGTTTTTTCGTATTTGCGAATTGGTTGTCTAATTCGATTGGAATCGAGCCAATGAAAATTTATTTTTGATTTCATGATAGCTTCGAATTTGTTCGCTTTTGGCGAATTGCCAGTCTAATTTGATTGGAATCGAGCCAGTGAAAAATGATTTTTGTTTTCACAATAACTTCGAGTTTGTTCATTTCTGGCGCATTGCTAGTCTAATTCGATTGGAATCGAGCCAATGAAAGGTGGTTTTTGATTTCATGATATCTTTAGTTTTGTTCATTTTTGGCGAATCCCTAGAGTAGTTCTATTGTAATCGAGCCAATGAAAAGTGGTTTTTGATTTGATGATAACTTCGTGTTTGTTCATTTTTTCCAATTGCTACTCTAATACGATTGGAATCAAGCCAATGAAAAGTGGTTTTTGATTTCAAGATAACTTTGGGTTTGTTCGATTTTGGCGAATTTCTTATCTAATTCGATTGGAATCGAGCCAATGACAAGTGGTTTTTCATTTTCGGAGAACTTCGGGTTTGTTCATTTTGGGAAAATTGCTAGTCTAATTCGATTGGAATTGAGCCAATGAAATGTGGTTTTTGATTTTATGATAACTTGGGGTTTGTTCGTTTTTGGTGAATTGCTAGTTTAATTCGACTGGAATCAAGCAAACCAAATTTGGTTTTTGATTTCATGAAAACTTCGAGTTTGTTCATTTTTTGGCGAATTGCTAGTCTAATTCAATTTGAATCGAGCCAATTAAAAGTGGTTTTTGATTTCATGATAACTTCGGGTTTGTTTGTTTTTGGTGAATTGCTAGTCAAACTCGTTTGGAATCGAGCCAATGAAAATTGGTTTTTTATTTTATTGTAACTTCGAGTTTGTTCGTTTTTGGCGAATTGCTAGTGTAATTCAAATGGAATCGTGCCAATGTAAAGTGGTTTTTGATTTCATGATAACATCGGGCTTGTTCGTTTTTGGCGAATTGTTAGTCTAACTCAATTGGAATCGAGACAATGAAAAGTAGTTTTTTTATTTCAGGATAACTTCGGGTTTGTTCGTTTTTGGCGAATTGATGCTCTAATTTGATTGTAATCGAGCCGTGAAAAGTGGTTTTTTGATTTCATGATAACTTCGGGTTTGTTCGATTTTGATAAATTGCCAGTCTAACTCGATTGGAATTGAGCCAATGAAAAGTCATTTTTGATTTCATGATAACTTTGGGTTTGTTCATTTTTGGAGAATTGCTAGCCTCATTCGATTGGAATCGAGCCAATGATAAGTGGTTTTTGATTTCATGATCACTTCGGTTTGTTCGTTTTTATGAATTGCTGTCTAATACGATTGGAATCGAGCCAATGAAAAGTTATTTTTGATATCACGAAAACTTTTGGTTTGTTTGTTTTTGGCGAATTACTAGTCTAATTCGATTGGAATCGAGCCAATGAAAGTGGTTTTTGATTTCAAGACAACTTCGAGTTTGTTCATTTTCGGCAAATTGCTAGTCTAATTTGATTGGAATCGAGCCAATGAAAAGTGGTTTTTGATTTCAAGACAACTTCGGGTTTGTTCATTTTCGGCGAATTTCTAGACTAATTCGATTGGAATTGAGCCAATGAAAAGTGGTTTTTGATTTTTGGAGAACTTTGGGTTTATTCGTCTTTGGCCAATTGCTAGTCTAATTCGATTGGAATCCAGCCAATGAAAAGTGGATTTTGATTTCATGATCACTTCCAGTTTGTTCATTTTTGGCGAATTGCTAGTCTAATTTGATTGGAATCGAGCCAATGAAAGGTGGTTTTTGATTTCATGATCACTTCGGGTGTGTTCATTTTTGGCGAATTGCGATTCAAATTCGATTAGAATCGAGCCAATGAAAAGTGATTTTTGATTTCATGATTCCTTCGGGTTTGTTCGTCTTTGGCGAATCACTAGTCTAACTCGATTGGAATCGAGACAATGAAAAGTGATTTTTGATTTCATGATGACTTCGGGTTTATTCGTTTTTGGCGAATTGCTAGTCTAATTCAATTGAAATTGAGCCAATGTAAAGTTATTTTCAATTTCATGATAACTTTGGGTTTGTTCGTTTTTCACAAATTACTAGTCAAACTCGATTGGAATCGAGCTAATGGAAAGTTGTTTTTGATTTCATGATAACTTCAAGCTCTTTCATTTTTTGCGAATTGCTAGTCTAGTTCGAGGGGAATCGAGCCAATGAAAATTGGTTTATGATTTCATGATAACTTCGATTTTGATCATTTTTGGCAAATTGCTAGTCTAAGTTGATTGGAATCGTGCCAATGAAAAGTGATTTTTGATTTCATGATAACTTCTCGTCTGTTCATTTTTGGCGAATTGCTAATCTAATTCGATTGGAATCGAGCTAATGAAAAGTGAGTTTTTATTTCATGATAACATCTGGTTTGTTCGTTTTTGCGAATTGCTAGTCCACTTCGATTGGAATCGAGCCAATGAAAAGTTGTTTTGATTTCATGATAACGTCAGATTTGTTCATTTTTGGTGAATTGCTAGTCAAACTCTATTGGAATAGAGCCAATGAAAAGTGGTTTTTGCTTTAATGGTAACTTTGGGTTTGTTCATTTTTGGCAAATTGCTAGTCTAATTCGATTAGAATGGAGCCAAAGAAAAGAGAGTTTTGATTTCATGATAACTTCAGGTTTGTTCGCTTTTGGCAAATTTCTAGTCTAATTCGATTGGAATTGAGCCAAAGAAAAGTGGTTTTTGATTTCATGGTAAGGGGTTTGTTCATTTTTGCCGAATTGCTAGTCTAATTCGATTGGAATCGAGCCAATGAAAAGAGAGTTTTGATTTCATGATAACTTCAGGTTTGTTCATTTTTGCGAATTGCTCTTCTAATTCTATTGGAATCGAGCCTATGAAAAGTTGTTTTTGATTTCATGATAACTTCGGGTTTGTTCGCTTTTGGAAAATTGCTCGTCTAATTCAATTGGAATCGAGCCAATGAAAAGTGGGTTTTGATTTCTTGAAAACTTCGAGTTTGTTCATTTTTGGCGAATTGCTAGTCTAATTCGATTGGAATCGAGCCAATGAAAGGTGGTTTTTGATTTCATGATATCTTCAGGTTTGTTCATTTTTGGTGAATTGCTAGACTAGTTCTATTGTAATCGAGCCAATGAAAAGTAGTTTTTTATTTCATTATAACTTTGGGTTTGTTCGTTTTTGGCGAATTAATAGTCTAGCTCGATTCGAATCAAGCCAATGTTAAGTTATTTTTGATTTTATGATAACTCAGGGTTTGATCATTTTTGACGAATTTCAAGTCAAACTCGAATGAAATCGAGCCAATGAAAAGTTGTTTTTGATTTCATGATAACTTCAGTTTTGTTCGTTTTTACGAATTGCTAGTCTAATTCGATTAGAATCGAGCCAATGAAAAGTTGTTTTTGATTTCATGATAACATTGCGTCTGTTCATTTTTGGCGAATTGCTAGTCTGATTCGATTGGAATCAAGCCCATGAAAAGTGAGTTTTGATTTCATGATAACTTCAGGTTTGTTCATTTTTACGAATTGCTAGTCTAATTAGATTGGAATCGAGCCAATGAAAAGTTGTTTTGATTTCATGATAACGTCGGGCTTGTTCTTTTTGGTGAATTGCGAGTTAAACTCGATTGGAATATAGCTAATGAAAAGTGGTTTTTGATTTTATGGTAACTTCGGGTTTGTTCATTTTTGGCGAATTGCTACTCTACTTCGATTGGAATAGAGCCAATGAAAAGTAGATTTTGATTTCATGATAACTTCAGGTTTGTTCGTTTTCGCGAATTGCAAGTCTAATTCGTTTGGAATCGAGCCAATGAAAAGTTGGTTTGATTTCATGATAACATTGGGTTTGTTCATTTTTGGTGAATTGCTAGTCAAACTCGATTGGAATAGAGCCAATGAAAAGTGGTTTTTGATTTCATGGTAACTTCAGGTTTGTTCGTTTTTGGTGAATTGCTAGTGTAATTCGATTTGAATCGAGCCAATGAAAAGTGGGTTTTGATTTCGTGATAACTTCAGGTTTCTTCATTTTTGCGAATGGGTTGTCTAATTCGATTGGAATCGAACCAATGAAAAGTTATTTTTTATTTCATGATAACTTCTAGTTTGTTCGCTTTTGGCGAATTGCTAGTCTGATTCGATTGGAATCGAGCCAGTGAAAAGTGGTTTTTGATTTCATGATAACTTCGAGTTTGTTCATTTTTGGCGAATTGCTAGTCTAAGTCGGTTGGAATGGAGCCAATGAAAGGTGGTTTTTGATTTCATGATATCTTTACGTATGTTCATTTTTGGCGAATTGCTAGAATAGTTCTATTGCAATCGATCTAATGAAAAGTGGTTTTTGATTTCATGATAACTTCGGGTTTGTTTGCTTTTGGCGAATTGCTCATCTAATTCGATTGGAATCGAGCCAATGAAAAGTGGGTTTTGATTTCTTGAAAACTTCGAGGTTGTTCATTTTTGGCGAATTACTAGTCTAATTCGATTGGAATTGAGGCAATGAAAGGTGGTATTTGATTTAATGATATCTTTGGGTTTGTTCATTTTTGGCGAATTACTAGACTAGTTCTATTGTAATCGAGCCAATGAAAAGTGGTTTTTGATTTAATGATATCTTTGGGTTTGTTCGTTTTTTGCGAATTGCTAGTCTAGCTCGATTGGAATCGAGCCAATCTTAAGTTATTTTTAATTTTATGATAACTCCGAGTTTGATCGTTTTTGGCGAATTGCTAGTCAAACTCGAATGAAATCGAGCCAATGAAAAGTCTTTTTTGATTTCTTGATAACTTCGGGTTTGTTCGTTTTTACAAATTGCTAGTCTAATTCGATTAGAATCGAGCCAATGAAAAGTTGTTTTTGATTTCATGATAACATTGCCTCTGTTTGCTTTTGGCGAATCGCTAGTCTAATTTGATTGGAATCGTGCCCATGAAAAGTGAGTTTTGATTTCATGATAACTTCAGGTTTGTTCATTTTTACGAATTGCTAGTCTAATTAGATTGGAATCGAGCCAATGAAAAGTTGTTTTGATTTTATGATAACGTCGGGCTTGTTCGTTTTTAGTGAATTGCGAGTCAAACTCGATTGGAATAGAGCCAATGAAAAGTGGTTTTTATTACATGGTAACTTCGGGTTTTTTCGTTTGTGGCGAACTACTAGTCTAATTCGATTGGAATAGAGCCAATGAAAAGTGGGTTTTGAATTCATGATAACTTCAGGTTTGTTCATTTTTGCGAGTTGCTAGTCTATTTCGATTGTAATCGGGCCAATGAAAAGTTGTTTTGATTTCTTGATAACGTCGGGTTTGTTCGTTTTTGGAGAATTGCTAGTCTAACTCGATTGGAATCGAGACAATGAAAAGTAGTTTTTGATTTCATGATAACTTGGGGTTTGTTCATTTTTGGCGAATTGCTTGTCTAATTCGATTGAAATCGAGCCAATGTAAAGTTATTTTTGATTTCATGATAACTACGGGTTTATTCATTTTTGGCCAATTGCTAGTCTTATTCGATTGGAATCAAGCCAATGAAAAGTGTTTTTTGATTTCCTGATCACTTTCAGTTTGTTTGTTTTTGACGAATTACTAGTCTTATTTGATTGTAATCGAGCCATGAAAAGTGGTTTTTGATTTAATGATAACTTCTGGTTTGTTCCTTTTTGGCAAATTGCCAGTCTAACTCGACTGGAATGGAGCCTATGAAAAGTGATTTTTGATTTCATGATAACTTCGAGTTTGTTCATTTTTGGCGAATTGCTAGTCTCAGTCGATTGGAATCGAGCCAATGAAAAGTGGTTTTTGATTTCATGATCACTTCGGGTTTGTTCATTTTTTGCGAATTGCTAGTCTAATCCGATTGGAATCAAGCCAATGAAAAGTTGTTTTTGATATCATGATAATTCGGGTTTGTTCATTTTTGGCGAATTGCTAGTCTAATTCGATTGGAATCGAGCCAATGAAAAGTGATTTTTGATTTCATGATAACTTCGAGTTTGTTCATTTTTGGCAAATTGCTATTCTAATTCGATTGGAATCGAGCCAATGAAAAGTGATTTTTGATTTCATGATAACTTCGAGTTTGTTCATTTTTGGCAAATTGCTATTCTAATTCGATTGGAATCGAGCAAATGAAAAGTGATTTTTGATTTCATGATATCTTCGGGTTTTTTCATCTATGGCAAATCGCTAGTCTAACTCGATTGGAATCGAGACAATGAAAAGTGGTTTTTGATTTCATAATGACTTCCGGTTTGTTTGTTTTTGGCGAATTGTTAGTCTAATTTGATTGGAATCGAGCAAATGTAAAGTTATTTTCGATTTCATAATAATTTCGGGTTTGTTCGTTTTTAGCGAATTGCTAGTCTAACTCGATTGCAATCAAGCCAATGATAAGTGGTTTTTGATTTCATGATCACTTCAGGTTTGTTCGTTTTTGCGAATTGCTAGTCTAATTCGATTAGAATCGAGCCAACGAAAAGATGTTTTTGATTTCATGATAACTTCGAGCTTTGTCATTTTTTGCGAATTGCTAGTTTGGTTCGATGGGAATCGAGCCAATGAAAAGTGGTTTTTGATTTCATGTTAACTTCGAGTTTGATCATTTTTGGCGAATTGCTAGTCTAATTCGATTGGAATCGTGCCAATGAAAAGTGATTTTTCATTTCATGATAACTTCCTGTCTGTTCATTTTTTGCAAATTGCTAGTCTAATTCGATTGGAACCGAGCCAATGAAAAGTGGGTTTTGATTTCATGATAACTTCAGGTTTGTTGGTTTTTGCAAATTGCTAGTCTAATTCGATTGGAATCGAGTAAATGAAAAGTTGTTTTGATTTCATAATAACGTCGAGTTTGTTCGTTTTTGGCGAATTGTTAGTCAAACTCGATTGGAATCGAGCCAATGATAAGTGATTTTTGATTTCATGATCACTTCGAGTTTGTCCATTTTTGCGAATTGCTAGTCTATTTCGATTAGAATCGAGCCAATGAAAAGTTGTTTTTGATTTCATGATAACTTCGAGTTTTTTAATTTTTTACGAATTGATAGTTTGGTTCGATGGGAATCGAGCCAATGAAAGTGGTTTTTGATTTCATGATAACTTCGAGTTTGATTATTTTTGGCGAATTGCTAGTCTAATTCGATTGGAATCGTGCCAATGAAAAGTGATTTTTGATTTCATGATAACTTCGCGTCTGTTCATTTTTAGCAAATTGCAAGTCAAATTCGATTGGAATCGAGCCAACGAAAAGAGAGTTTTGATTTCATGATAACTTCAGGTTTGTTCATTTTTGCGAATTGCTAGTCTAATTCTATTGGAATCGAGCCAATGAAAAGTTGTTTTTGATTTCATGATAACTTCGTATTTGTTCTCTTTAGGCGAATTGCTCCTCTAATTCGATTGGAATCGAGCCAATGAAAAGTGGGTTTTGATTTCTTGATAACTTCGAGTTTGTTCATTTTTGGTGAATTACTAGTCTATTTTGATTGGAATCAAGCCAATGAAAAGTTGTTTTTCATTTCATGATAACTTCTGGTTTGTTCGTTTTTGACAAATTGCTAGTGTAATTCGATTGGAATCGAGCCAATGAAAAGTGGGTTTTGATTTCTTGATAACTTCGAGTTTGTTCATTTTTGGCGAATTGCTAGTCTAATTCGATTGGAATTGAGCCAGTGAAAGGTGGTTTTTGATTTCATGATATCTTTGGGTTTGTTCATTTTTGGTGAATTACTAGTCTATTTTGATTGGAATCGAGCTAATGTTAAGTTGTTTTTGATTTTATGATAACTCCAGGTTTGATCGTTTTTGGCGAACTGCTAGTCAAACTCTAATGATATCGGGCCAATGAAAAGTCTTTTTTGATTTCACGATAACTTCGGGGTTGTTCGTTTTTACGAATTGCTAGTCTAATTCGATTAGAATTGAGCCAAAGAAAAATTGGTTTTGATTTCATGATAACTTTGCGTCTGTTCATTTTTGGCGAATTGGTAATCTAATTCGATTGGAATCGAGCACATGAAAAGTGAGTTTTGATTTCATGATAACTTCAGGTCTGTTCATTTTAGCAAATTGCTAGCCTAATTCGATTGGAATCGAGCCAATGAAAAGTTGTTTTAATTTCATGATAACGTCGGGTTTGTTCATTTTTAGTGAATTGCGAGTCAAACTCGATTGGAATAGAGCCAATGAAAAGTGGTTTTTGATTTCATGGTAAATGCGGGTTTGTTCGTTTTTGGCGAATTACTAGTCTAATTCGATTGGAATCGAGCCAATGAAAAGTGGGTTTTGATTTTATGATAACTTCAGGTTTGTTCGTTTTTGCGAATTGCTAGTCTAATTCGATTGGAATCGAGCCAATGAAAAGTTTTGATTTCATGATAACGTCGGGTTTGTTCAGTTTTTGTGAATTGCTAGTAAAACTCGAGTTGAATAGTGCCGAGGAAAAGTGGTTTTTGATTTCATGGTAACTTCGGGTTTGTTCATTTTTGGCGAATTGCTAGACGAATTCGATTTGAATCGAGCCAATGAAAAGTGGGTTTTGATTTCATGATAACTTCGAGTTTGTTCATTTTTGGCGAATTGCTAGTCTAATTCGTTTGGAATCGAGCCAATGAAAGTTGGTTTCTGATTTCATGATATCTTTAGGTATGTTCATTTTTGGCAAATTGCTAGACTAGTTCTATTGTAATTGAGCCAATGAAAAGTGATTTTTGATTTCATGATAACTTCGTGTTTGTTCATTTTTGCCAATTGCTAGTCTAATACGATAGGAATCGAGCAAATGAAAAGTGGATTTTGATTTCAAGATAACTTCGGGTTTGTTCATTTTTGGCGAATTGCTAGAGTAATTCGATTGGAATTGAGCCAATGAAAAGTGATTTTTGATTTTTGGATAACCTCGGGTTTATTCGTTTTTGATTTCATGATCACTTCCGGTTTGTTTATTTTTGGCGAATTGCTAGTCTAATTTGATTGTAATCGAGCCGTGAAAAGTGGTTTTAGATTTCATGACAACTTCGGGTTTGTTCATTTTTAGCGAGTTGCCGGTCTAACTCGATTGGACTCGAGCTAATGAAAAGTGGTTTTTGATTTCATGATCACTTCGGGTTTGTTCATTTTTGGTGAATTGCGATTCAAATTCGATTGGAATCGAGCCAATGAAAAGTGATTTTTGATTTCACGATACCTTCGGGTTTGTTCGTTTTTGGCGAATCGCTTGTCTAACTCGATTGGAATAGAGACAATGACAAGTGGTTTTTAATTCATAATGACTTCGGGTTTGTTCGTTTTTGGCGAATTGCTAGTCTAATTCGATTGAAATCGAGCCAATGTAAAGTTATTTTCGATTTCATGATAACTACGGGTTTGTTCATTTTTCGCAAATTGCTAGTCAAACTCGATTGGAATCGAGCCAATGGAAAGTTGTTTTTGATTTCATGATAACTTCAAGCTTTTTCATTTTTTGCGAATTGCTAGTCTGGTTCGAGGGGAATCGAGCCAATGAAAAGTGGTTTTTGATTTCATGATAACTTCGAGTTTGATCATTTTTGGCAATTTGCTAGTCTAATTCGATTGGAATCGTGCCAATGAAAAGTTATTTTTTATTTCATGATAACTTCGCGTCTGTTCATTTTTGGCGAATTGCTAGTCTAATTCGATTGGAATCGAGCTAATGAAAAGAGAGTTTTGATTTCATGATAACTACTAGTTTGTTCGTTTTTGCTAATTGCTAGTCTAATTCAATTGGAATCGAGCCAATGAAAAGTTGTTTTGATTTCATGATAACGTAGGGTTTGTTCATTTTTGGTGAACTGCTAGTCAAACTCGATTGGAATAGAGCCAATGAAAAGTGGTTTTTGATTTCATGGTAACTTTGGGTTTGTTCATTTTTAGCGAATTGATAGTCTAATTCGATTGGAATCGAGCCAATGAAAAGCGAGTTTTGATTTCATGATAACTTCGGGTTTTTATCATTTTTGCGAATTGCTAGTCTAATTCTATTGAAATCGAGCCAACGAAAAGTTGTTTTTGATTCATGATAACTTCGGACTTGTTCGCTTTTGGCAAATTGCTAATCTAATTCGATTGGAATCGAGCCAATGAAAAGTGGGTTTTGATTTCTTGATAACTTAGAGTTTGTTCATTTTTGGAGAATTGCTAGTCTAATTCGGTTGGACTCTCGAGCCAATGAAAGGTGGTTTTTGATTTCATGATCTCTTTGGGTTTGTTCATTTTTGGCGAATTGCTAGACTAGTTCTATTGTAATCGTGCCAATGAAAAGTGGTTTTTAATTTCATGATATCTTTGGGTTTGTTCATTTTTGGGGAATTACTAGTCTAGCTTGATTGGAATCGAGCTAATGTTAAGTTATTTTTGATTTTATGATAACTCCGGGTTTGATCATTTTTTGGCGAATTGCTAGTCAAACTCGAATAAAATCGAGCCAATGAAAAGTGGGTTTTGATTTCATGATAACTTCAAGTTTGTTCATTTTTGTGAATTGCTAGTCTAATTCGATTGGAATCGAGCCAATGAAAAGTTATTTTGATTTCATGATAACATCGGGTTTGTTCGTTTTTGGCGAATTGCTAGTCAAACTCGATTGGAATTGGGCCAATGATAAGTGGTTTTTGATTTCATGATCACTTCGGGTTTGTTCGTTTTTGCGAATTGCTAGTCTAATTCGATTAGAATCGAGCCAAGGAAAAGTTGTTTCTGATTTCGTGATAACTTCGAGTTTTTTCATTTTTTACGAATTGCTAGTTTGGTTCGATGGGAATCGAGCCAATGAAAAGTGGTTTTTGATTTCATGATAACTTCGAGTTTGATTATTTTTGGCGAATATCTAGTCTAATTCGATTGGAATCGTGCCAATGAAAAGTGATTTTTGATTTCATGATAACTTCGCGTCTGTTCATTTTTGGCAAATTGCTAGTCAAATTCAATTGGAATCGAGCCAGCGAAAAGAGAGTTTTGATTTCACGATAACTTTAGGTTTGTTCGTTTTTTCAAATTGCTAGTCTAATTCTATTGGAATCGAGCCTTTGAAAAGTTGTTTTGATTTCATGATAACTTCGGGTTTGATTGCTTTTGGCAAATTGCTAGTCTAATTCGATTGGAATCGAGCCAATGAAAAGTGGTTTCTGATTTCATGGTAACTTCGGGTGTGTTCATTCTTGGCAAATTGCTAGTCCAATTCGATTGGAATCGAGCCAATGAAAAGAGTGTTTTTATTTCATGATAACTTCAGGTTTGTTCATTTTTGTGAATTGCTAGTCAAATTCTATTGGAACCGAGCCAATGAAAAGTTGTTTTTGATTTCATAATAACTTCGTGTTTGTTTTGCTTTTGGCGAATTGCTCGTCTAATTCGATTGGAATCGAGCCAATGAAAAGTGGGTTTTGATTTCTTGATAACTTCGAGTTTGTTCATTTTTGGCGAATTGCTAGTCTAATTTGATTGGAATTGAGCCAATGAAAGGTGGTTTCTGATTTCATAATATCATTGGGTTTTTTCGTTTTTGGCGAATTACTAGTCTAGCTCAATTGGAATCGAGCCAATGTTAAGTTGTTTTTGATTTTATGATAACTTCGGGTTTGATCGTTTTTGGCGAATTGCTAGTCAAACTCAAGTGAAATCGAGCCAATGAAAAGTCTTTTTTGATTTCATGATAACTTCGGGGTTGTTTATTTTTACGAATTGCTAGTCTAATTCGATTAGAATCGAGCCAAAGAAAAATTGTTTTTGATTTCATGATAACATTGTGTCTGTTCATTTTTGGCGAATTGCTAATCTAATTCGATAGGAATCGAGCCCATGAAAAGTGAGTTTTGATTTCATGATAACTTTAGGTTTGTTCATTTTAGCAAATTGCTAGCCTAATTCGATTGGAATCGAGCCAATGAAAAGTTGTTTTGATTTCATGATAACGTCGGGTTTGTTCATTTTTGGTGAATTGCGAGTCAAACTCGATTGGAATAGTGCCAATGAAAGTGGTTTTTGATTTCCTAGTAACTGCGGGTTTGTTCCTTTTTTGGCGAATTGCTAGTCTTATTCGATTGGAATCGAGACAATGAAAAGTGGGTTTTGATTTCATGATAACTTCAGGTTTGTTCGTTTTTGCGAATTGCTAGTCTAATTCGATGGAATCGAGCCAATGAAAAGTTTTGATTTCATGATAACGTCGGGTTTGTTCAGTTTTTGTTAATTGCTAGTCAAACTCGATTGGAATAGAGCCGATGAAAAGTGATTTTTGATTTCATGGTAACTTCGGGTTTCTTCATTTTTGGCGAATTGCAAGTGTAATTTGATTTGAATCGAGCCAATGAAAAGTGGGTTCTGATTTTATGCTAACTTCTGGTCTGTTCCTTTTTGAAAATTGGTAGTCTAATTCGATTGGAATCAAGCCAATGAAAAGTTATTTTTGATTTCATGATAACATCAAATTTGTTCGCTTTTGGCGAATTGCTAGTCTAATTTGATTGGAATCGAGCCAGTGAAAAGTGGTTTTTGATTTCACGATAACTTCGAGTTTATTCATTTTTAGCGAATTTCTAGTCTAATTCGATTGGAATCGAGCCAATGAAAGGTTGTTTTTGATTTCATGATATCTTTAGTTTTGTTCACTTTTGGCGAATTGCTAGACTAGTTCTATTGTAATCGAGCCAATGAAAAGTGGTTTTTGATTTCATGATAACTTCGTGTTTGTTCATTTTTGCCAATTGCAAGTCTAATACGACTGGAATCGAGCCAATGAAAAGTGGTTTTTGATTTTAAAATAACTTTGGGTTTGTTCGATTTTTGCGAATTTCTAATCTAATTCGATTGGAATCGAGCCAATGACAAGGGGTTTTTAATTTTCGGATAACTTCTGGTTTGTTCATTTTGGGCGAATTGCTAGTCTAATTCGATTGGAATCGAGCCGATGAAATGTGGTTTTTGATTTCATGATAACATAGGGTTTGTTCGTTTTTGGCGAATTGCTAGTCTAATTCGATTGGAATCAAGCAAACGAAATTTGGTTTTTGATTTCATGAAAACTTCGAGTTTGTTCATTTTTTGGCGAATTGCTAGTCTAATTCGATTTGAATGAAGCCAATAAAAAGTGGTTTTTGATTTCATGATAACTTCGGGTTTGTTCATTTTTGGTGAATTGCTAGTCAAACTCGATTAGAATCAAGCCAATGAAAATTGGTTTTTGATTTTATGGTAACTTCGGGTTTGTTCGTTTTTGGAGAATTGCTAGTATAATTCAAATGGAATCGTGCCAATGTAAGGTGATTTTTGATTTCATGATAACTTCGGGCTCGTTCGTTTTTGGTGAATTGCTAGTCTAACTCGATTTGAATCGAGACAATGAAAAGTAGTTTTTTATTTCAGGATAACTTCGGGTTTGTTCGTTGTTGGCGAATTGATACTCTAATTTGATTGAAATCGAGCCAATGTAAAGTTATTTTTGATTTCATGTAACTTTGGGTTTATTCATTGTTGGCCAATTGCTAGTCTTATTCAATTGCAATCGAGCCAATGAAAAGTGGTTTTTGATTTCATGATATCTTTGGGTTTGTTCATTTTTGGCGAATTGCTAGTGAAACTCGAATAAAATTGAGCCAATGAAAGTCATTTTTGATTTCATGATAACTTCGGGTATGTTCGTTTTTATGAATTGCTAGTCTAATTCGATTAGAATCGAGCCAATGAAAAGTTGTTTTTGATTTCATGATAATGTTGTGTCTGTTCGTTTTTTGCGAATTGCTAGTCTAATTCGATTGGAATCGAGCCAATGAAAAGTTGTTTTTGATTTTATGATAACTTTGGGTCTGTTCGCTTTTGGCGAATTGCTAGTCTAATTCGATTAGAATCGAGCCAATGAAAAGTGGTTTTTGATTTCATGATAACTTCGAGTTTCTTCATTTTTGGCAAATTGTCAGTCTAATTCGATTGGAATCGAGCCAATAAAAGGTCATTTTTTATTTCAAGATATTGTGTTTGTTCATTTTTTGGCGAATTGCTAGACTAGTTCTATTTTAATCGAGCCAATGAAAAGTGATTTTTGATTTCACGTTTACTTCGGGTTAGTTCATTTTTGCGAATTGCTAGTCTATTAAGATTGGAATTGAGACAGTGAAAAGTGGTTTTTGATTTCAAGATAAGTTTAGGTTTGTACGTTTTTGGCGAATTGCTAGTCTAATTCGATTGGAATCGAGCCGATGAAATGTGGTTTTTGATTTCATGATAACATATGGTTTGTTCGTTTTTGGCGAATTGCTAGGCTAATTCGATTGGAATCGAGCAAACGAAATTTGGTTTTTGATTTCATGAAAACTTCGAGTTTGTTCATTTTTTGGCGAATTGCTAGTCTAATTCGATTTGAATCTAGCCAATTAAAAGTGGTTTTTGATTTCATGATAACTTCGGGTTTGTTCATTTTTGGTGAATTGCTAGTCAAACTCGATTGGAATCAAGCCAATGAAAATTGGTTTTTGATTTTATGGTAACTTCGGATTTGTTCGTTTTTGGCGAATTGCTAGTATAATTCAAATGGAATCGTGCCAATGTAAGGTGATTTTTGATTTCATGATAACTTCAGGCTCGTTCGTTTTCGACGAATTGCTAGTCTAACTCGATTGGAATCGAGACAATGAAAAGTAGTCTTTTATTTCAGGATAACTTCGGGTTTGTTCGTTGTTGGCGAATTGATACTTTAATTCGATTGAAATCGAGCCAATGTAAAGTTATTTTTGATATCATGATAACTTTGGGTTTATTCATTGTCGGCCAATTGCTAGTCTTATTCAATTGGAATCAAGCCAATGAAAAGTATTTTTTTATTTCATGATCACTTCTAGTTTGTTCATTTTTGGCGAATTGCTAGTCTAATTTGATTATAATCGAGCCGTGAAAAGTGGTTTTTTGATTTCATGATAACTTCGGGTTTGTTCGTTTTTGACAAATTGCCAGTCTAACTCAATTGGAATGGGGCCAATGAAAAGTGGTTTTTGATTTCATGATAACTTCGGGTTTGTTCGTTTTTGGCGAATTGCTAGCTTCATTCAATTGGAATCGAGCCAATGATAAGTGGTTTTTGATTTCATGATCACTCCGGGTTTGTTCATTTTTGTGAATTGCTAGTCGAATCCGATTGGAATCGAGCCAATGAAAAGTTGTTTTTGATATCACGAAAACTTCTGGTTTGTTTGTTTTTGGCGAATTGCTAGTTTAATTCGATTAGAATCGAGCCAATGAAAAGTGATTTTTTATTTCATGATAACTTCGAGTTTGTTCATTTTTAACGAATTACTAGTCTAATTCAATTGGAATCGAGCCAATAAAAATTGGTTTTTGATTTCAAGATAACTTCGGGTTTGTTCATTTTTGGCGAATTTCTAGACTAATTCGATTGGAATCGAGCCAATGAAAAGTGGTTTTTTATTTTTGGATAACTTCGGGTTTATTCGTCTTTGGTCAATTGCTAGTCTAATTCGATTGGAATCCAGACAAAGAAAAGTGGTTTTTGATATCATGATCACTTCCAGTTTGTTCATTTTTGGCGAATTGCTAGTCTAATTTGATTGTAATCGAGCCGTTAAACGTGGTTTTAGATTTCATGACAACTTTGGGTTTGTTCATTTTTGACGAATTGCCAGTCTGACTCGATTGGACTTGAGCCAATGAAAAGTGATTTTTGATTTCAAGATAACTTCGGGTTTGTTCATTTTTGGTGAATTGCTAGTCTAATTCGATTGGAATCGAGCCAATGAAAAGTGGTTTCTGATTTCATGATCACTTTGGTTTGTTCATTTTTGGCGAATTGCGATTCAAATTCGATTGGAATCGAGCCAATGAAAAGTGATTTTTGATTTCAGGATACCTTCGGGTTTGTTCGTTTTTGGCGAATCGCTAGTCTAACTCGATTGGAATCGAGACAATGAAAAGTGATTTTTGATTTCATGATGACTTCGGGTTTGTTCATTTTTGGTGAATTGCTAGTCTAATTCAATTGAAATCGAGCCAATGTAAAGTTATTTTCGATTTCATGATAACTTTGGGTTTTTTTGTTTTTCGCAAAATGCTAGTCAAACTTGATTGGAATCGAGCCAATCGAAAGTTGTTTTTGATTTCAAGATAACTTCGAGCTTTTTCATTTTTTGCGAATTGCTAGTCTGGTTCGAGGGGAATCGAGCTAATGAAAAGGGGTTTATGATTTCATGATAACTTCGAGTTTGATCATCTTTGGCAAATTGCTAGTCTAAGTCGATTGGAATCGTGCCAATGAAAGTGAATTTTGATTTCATGATAACTTCGCGTCTATTCATTTTTGGCAAATTGCTAGTCTAATTCGATTGGAATCGAGCCAATGAAAAGTGAGTTTTTATTTCATGATAACTTTTGGTTTGTTCCTTTTTTGCGAATTGCTAGTCTACTTCGATTGGAATCGAGCCAATGAAAAGTTGTTTTGATTTCATGATAACGTCAGGTTTGTTCATTTTTTGTGAATTGCTAGTCAAACTCGATTGGAATAGAGCCAATGAAAAGTGATTTTTGCTTTCATGGTAACTTCGGGTTTGTTCATTTTTTGCAAATTGCTAGTCTAATTCAATTGGAATGGAGCCAATCAAAAGAGAGTTTTGATTTCATGACAACTTTAGGTTTGTTCACTTTTGGCGAATTTCTAGTCTAATTCGATTGGAATCGAGCCAATGAAAAGTGATTTTTGATTTCATGTTAACTTCGGGTTTGTTCATTTTTGGCGAATTACGTGTCTAATTCGATTGGAATCGAGCTAGTGAAAAGTGGGTTTTGATTTCTTGATAACTTCGAGTTTGTTCATTTTTGGTGAATTGCTAGTCTAATTCGATTGGAATCGAGCCAATGAAAGGTGGTTTTTGATTTCATGATATCTTTGGGTTTGTTCATTTTTGGCGAAATGCTAAACTAGTTCTATTGTAATCGAGCCAATGAAAAGTAGTTTTTGATTTCATGATATCTTTGGGTTTGTTCATTTTTGGCGAATTGCTAGTCAAACTCGAATAAAATTGAGCCAATGAAAAGTCATTTTTGATTTCATGATAACTTCGGGTATGTTCGTTTTTATGAATTGCTAGTCTAATTCGATTAGAATCGAGCCAATGAAAAGTTGTTTTTGATTTCATGATAATGTTGTGTCTGTTCGTTTTTGGCGAATTGCTAGTCTAATTTGATTGGAATCGAGCTAATGAAAAGTTGTTTTTGATTTTATGATAACTTTGGGTTTGTTCGCTTTTGGTGAATTGCTAGTCTAATTCGATTGGAATCGAGCCAATGAAAAGTGGTTTTTGATTTCTTGATAACTTTGAGTTTGTTCATTTTTAGCAAATTGTCAGTCTAATTCGATTGGAATCGAGCCAATAAAAGGTCATTTTTGATTTCATGATATCTTTGGGTTTGTTCATTTTTTGGCGAATTGCTAGACTAGTTCTATTTTAATCGAGGCAATGAAAAGTGGTTTTTGATTTCACGTTAACTTCGGGTTTGTTCGTTTTTGCGAGTTGCTAGTCTATTAAGATTGGAATTGAGCCAGTGAAAAGTGGTTTTTGATTTCAAGATAAGTTTGGGTTTGTACGTTTTTGGCGAATTTCTGGTCTAATTCGATTGGAATCGAGCCAATGAAAAGTGGTTTTTGATTTTCGAATAACTTCGGGTTTGTTCATTTTTGGCGAATTGATAGTCTAATTTGATTCTAATCGAGCAAATTAAAAGAGGTTTTTTATTTCATGATAACTTCGGGTTTGTTCATTTTTGGTGAATTCCTAGTCAAACTCGATTGAAATCGAGCCAATGAAAATTGGTTTTTGATTTCATGGTAACTCCGGGTTTGTTCATTTTTGTCGAATTGCTAGTCTAATTCGAATGGAATCTTGCCAATGTAAAGTGATTTTTTATTTCGTGAAAACTTTGGGTTTGTTCATTTTTGGTAAATTGCTAGTCTTACTCGAATGGAATCGAGTCAATGAAAAGTGGTTTTTGATTTCATGATAACTTTGGGTTTGTTCGTTTTTGGCGAATTGCTTGTCTAATTCGATTGAAATCGAGCCAATGTAAAGTTATTTTTTATTTCATGATAACTTCGGGTTTATTCGTTTTTGGCCAATTGCTAGTCTTATTCGATTGGAGTTGAGCCAATGAAAAGTGTTTTTTGATTTCATGATCACTTCCAGTTTGTTCGTTTTTAACGAATTGCTAGTCTAATTTGATTGTAATCGAGCCGTGAAAAGTGGTTTTTGATTTCATGATAACTTCGGGTTTGTTCCTTTTTGGCGAATTGCCAATCTAACTCTATTGAAATGGAGCCTATGAAAAGGGATTTTGGATTTCATGATAACTTCGGGTTTGTTCCTTTTTGGCGAATTGCCAATCTAACTCGATTGAAATGGAGCCTATGAAAAGGGATTTTGGATTTCATGATAACTTCGGGTTTGTTAGTTTTTGGCGAGTTGCTAGTCTCATTCGATTGGAATCGAGCCAATGAAAACTGGTTTTTGATTTCATTATCACTGCGGGTTTGTTCGTTTTTACGAATTGGTAGTCGAATCCGATTGGAATCGAGCCAATGAAAAGTTGTTTTTGATATCATGATAGATTTGGGTTTCTTCATTTTTAGTGAATTGCTAGTCTACTTTGATTGGAATCGAGCCAATGAAAAGTGGTTTTTGATTTCATGATCCCTTCGAGTTTGTTCGTTTTTGGCGAATTGCTATTCTAATTCGATTGGAATCGAGCCAATGAAAAGCAATTTTTGATTTCATGATACCTTCGGGTTTGTTCATTTTTGGTGAATCACTTGTCTAACTCGATTGGAATCGAGACTGTGAAAAGTGGTTTTTGATTTCGTGATGACTTCCGGTTTGTTCGTTTTGGCAAATTGCTAGTCTAATTCGATTGGAATCAAGCAAATGTAAAGTTATTTTCGATTTCATGATAACTTTGGGTTTGTTTATTTTTGGCGAATTGCAAGTCAAACTCGATTGGAATCGAGCCAATGATAAGTGGTTTTTGATTTCATGATCATTTCATGTTTGTTTGTTTTTGCAAATTGCTAGTCTAATTCGTTTAGAATTGAGCCAATGAAAAGTTTTTTTTGATTTCATGACAACTTTTAGTTTTTCATTTTTTGCGAATTGCTAGTTTGGTTCGATGGGAATCGAGCCAATGAAAAGTGGTTTTTGATTTCATGATAACTTCGAGTTTGATCATTTTTGGTGAATTGCTAGTCTAATTCGATTGAAATTGTGCCAATGAATAGTGATTTTTGATTTTATGATAACTTCGCGTTTGTTCATTTCTAGCAAATTGCTAGTCTAATTCGATTGGAATCGAGCCAATAAAAAGTGGGTTTTGAATTCATGATAACCTCAGGTTCGTTCGTTTTTGTGTATTGCTAGTCTAATTCGATTGGAATCGAGCCAATGAAAAGTTGATTTGATTTCATGATAACGTCGGGTTTGTTCATTTTTGGAGAATCGCTACTCAAACTCAATTGGAATCGAGCCAATGATAAGTGATTTTTGATTTCATGATCACTTCGGGTTTGTTCGTTTTTTGCAAATTGCTAGTCTAATTCGGTTAGAATCGGGCCAATGAAAAGTTGTTTTTGATTTCATGATAACTTCAAGTTTTTTCATTTTTTGCGAATTGCTAGTTTGGTTCGATGGGAATCGACCCAATGAAAAGTGGTTTTCGATTTCATGATAACTTCGAGTTTGATCATTTTTGGCGAATTGCTAGTCTAATTCGATTGGAATCGTGCCAATGAAAAGTGATTTTTGATTTCATGATAACTTCACGTCTGTTCATTTTTGGTAAATTGCTAGTCTAATTCGATTGGAATCGTGCCAATGAAAAGTGATTTTTGATTTCATGATAACTTCACGTCTGTTCATTTTTGGTAAATTGCTAGTCTAATTCGATTGGAATCGAGCCAATGAAGAGTGGGTTTTGATTTCATGATAACTTCAGCTTTGTTCGTTTTTACGAATTGCTAGTCTAATTCGATTGGAATCGAGCCAATGAAAAGTTGTTTTGATTTCATGATAACGTCGGGTTTGTTTTTTGGGCCAATGTAAAGTTGTTTTTGATTTCATTGTAACTTCGGGTTTGTTCATTTTTGGCGAATTCCTAGTCTAATTCGATTGGAATCAAGCCAATGAAAAGTGAGTTTTGATTTCATGATAACTCCAGGTTTGTTCGTTTTTTCGAATTGCTAGTCTAATTCGATTGGAATCGAGCCAATGAAATGTTGTTTTTTATTTCATGATAACTTCAGGTTTGTTTGCTATAGACGAATTGCTAGTCTGATTCTATTGGAATCGAGTCAATGAAAAGTGGTTTTTGATTTTATGATAACTTCGAGTTTGTTCATTTTTCATGAATTGCCAGTCTAATTCGTTTGGAATCGAGCCAATGAAAGGTGGTTTTTGATTTCATGATATCTTTTGGTTTGTTCATTTTTGGCGAATTACTAGACTAGTTCTATTGTAATCAAGCCAATGAAAAGTGGATTTTGATTTCATGATAACTACGGGTTTCTTCATTTTTGTTGAATTGCTAGTCAAACTCAATTGGATTCGAGCCAATGAAAAGTGGTTTTTGATTTCATGAAAACTTCAAGTTTGTTCACTTTTGGCGAATTGCTAGTCTAATTCGATTCGAATCGAGCCAATTAAAAGTGGTTTTTGATTTCATGATAACTACGGGTTTCTTCATTTTTGTTGAATTGCTAGTCAAACTCAATTGGATTCGAGCCAATGAAAATTTGATTTTGATTTCGTGGTAACTTCGGGTTTGTTCATTTTTGGCGAATTGGTAGTCTTATTCGGTTTGAATCAAGCCAATGGAAAGTGTTTTTTGATTTCATGATCATTTCTAGTTTGTTCATTTTTGCCGAATTGCTAGTCTAATTTGATTGTAATCGAGCCATGAAAAGTGGTTTTTGATTTCATGATAAATTCGGGTTTGTTCGTTTTTGGTGAATTGCCAGTCTAACTTGATTGGAATTGAGCCAATGAAAAGTGGTTTTTGATTTCATGGTAACTTCAGGTTTGTTCGTTTTTGGCGAATTGCTAGACTCATTAGATTGGAATGGAGCCAATGAAAAGTGGTTTTTGATTTCAGGATCACTTCAGGTTTGTTCGTTTTAGGTGAATTACTAGTCTGATTTGATTGGAATCGAGCCAATGAAAAGTGGTTTTTGATTTCATGATAACTTCGGGTTTGTTCATTTTTGGCGAATTGCTAGTCTAATTCAATTGGAATCGAACCAATAAAAAGTGGTTTTTGATTTCAAGATAACTTTGGGCTCGTTCGTTTCTAGCGAATTTTTAGTCTAAATCTATTTGAATTGAGCCAATGAAAAGTGGTTTTTGATTTTCGGATAAGTTCGGTTTTATTCATTTTTGGCCAATTGCTAGTCTAATTCGATTGGAATCCATCCAATGAAAAGTGGATTTTGATTTCATGATCACTTCCGGTTTGTTCATTTTTGGTGAATTACTAGGCTAATTTGATTGTAATCGAGTTGTGAAAAGTGGTTTTTGATTTCATGACAACTTTAGGTTTGTTCATTTTTGGCGAATTCCCAGTCTAACTCGATTGGAATTGAGCCAATGAAAAGTGGTCTTCGATTTCATGATAACTTTGGGTTTGTTCGTTTTTGGCTAATTGCTAGTCTAATTCGATTGGAATCGAGCCAATGAAAAGTGGTTTTTGATTTCATGATCACTTCGGGTGTGTTCATTTCTAGCAAATTACTAGTCTAATTCGATTGGAATCGAGCCAATAAAAAGTGGGTTTTGATTTCATGATAACTTCAGTTTTGTTCGTTTTTACGAATTGCTAGTCTAATTCGATTGGAATCGAGCCAATGAAAAGTTGTTTTGATTTCATGATAACGTCGGGTTTGTTTTTTGGGCCAATGTAAAGTTGTTTTTGATTTCATTGTAACTTCGGGTTTGTTCATTTTCGGCGAATTCCTAGTCTAATTCGATTGGAATCAAGCCAATGAAAAATGAGTTTTGATTTCATGATAACTCCAGGTTTGTTCGTTTTTTCGAATTGCTAGTCTAATTCGATTGGAATCGAGCCAATGAAATGTTGTTTTTTATTTCATGATAACTTCAGGTTTGTTTGCTTTTGACGAATTGCTAGTCTGATTCTATTGGAATCGAGTCAATGAAAAGTGGTTTTTGATTTTATGATAACTTCGAGTTTGTTCATTTTTCATGAATTGCCAGTCTAATTCGATTGGAATCGAGCCAATGAAAGGTGGTTTTTGATTTCATGATATCTTTTGGTTTGTTCATTTTTGGCGAATTACTAGACTAGTTCTATTGTAATCAAGCCAATGAAAAGTGATTTTTGATTTCATGATAACTTCGAGTTTGTTCGTTTTTGCGAATTGCAAGTCTAATACGATTGGAATCGAGCCAATGAAAAGTGGTTTTGGATTTCAGCATAACTTTGGGTTTGTACGTTTCTGGCGAATTTCTAGTCTAATTCGATTAGAATGGAGCCGATGAAATGTGGTTTTTGATTTCATGATAACTTAAGGTTTGTTCATTTTTGGCGAATCACTAGTCTAATTCGATTGGAATCGAGCCATCGAAATTTGGTTTTTGATTTCATGAAAACTTCAAGTTTGTTCACTTTTGGCGAATTGCTAGTCTAATTCGATTCGAATCGAGCCAATTAAAAGTGGTTTTTGATTTCTTGATAACTACGGGTTTCTTCATTTTTGGTGAATTGCTAGTCAAACTCAATTGGATTCGAGCCAATGAAAATTTGATTTTGATTTCGTGGTAACTTCGGGTTTGTTCATTTTTGGCGAATTGGTAGTCTTATTCGGTTTGAATCAAGCCAATGGAAAGTGTTTTTTGATTTCATGATCATTTCTAGTTTGTTCATTTTTGCCGAATTGCTAGTCTAATTTGATTGTAATCGAGCCATGAAAAGTGGTTTTTGATTTCATGATAAATTCGGGTTTGTTCGTTTTTGGTGAATTGCCAGTCTAACTTGATTGGAATTGAGCCAATGAAAAGTGGTTTTTGATTTCATGGTAACTTCGGGTTTGTTCGTTTTTGGCGAATTGCTAGACTCATTAGATTGGAATGGAGCCAATGAAAAGTGGTTTTTGATTTCAGGATCACTTCAGGTTTGTTCGTTTTAGGTGAATTGCTAGTATGATTCGATTGGAATCGAGCCAATGAAAAGTGGTTTTTGATTTCATGATAACTTCGGGTTTGTTCATTTTTGGCGAATTGCTAGTCTAATTCAATTGGAATCGAACCAATAAAAAGTGGTTTTTGATTTCAAGATAACTTTGGGCTCGTTCGTTTCTGGCGAATTTTTAGTCTAAATCTATTTGAATTGAGCCAATGAAAAGTGGTTTTTGATTTTCGGATAAGTTCGGTTTTATTCATTTTTGGCCAATTGCTAGTCTAATTCGATTGGAATCCATCCAATGAAAAGTGGATTTTGATTTCATGATCACATCCGGTTTGTTCATTTTTGGCGAATTACTAGGCTAATTTGATTGAAATCGAGTTGTGAAAAGTGATTTTTGATTTCATGACAACTTTAGGTTTGTTCATTTTTGGCGAATTGCCAGTCTAACTCGATTGGAATTGAGCCAATGAAAAGTGGTCTTTGATTTCATGATAACTTTGGGTTTGTTCGTTTTTGGCTAATTGCTAGTCTAATTCGATTGGAATCGAGCCAATGAAAAGTGGTTTTTGATTTCATGATCACTTCGGGTTTGTTCATTTTTGGTGAATTGCTATTCTAATTCAATTGGAATCAAGCCAATGATAAGTGATTTTTGATTTCATGGTACATTCGGGTTTGTTCGTTTTTGGCGAATCGCTAATCTAACTCGATTGGAATCAAGACGATGAAAAGTGGTTTTTGATTTCATGATGACTTTGGGTTTGTTTTTTGGGCGAATTGCTAGTCTAATTCAATTGGAATCGAGCCAATGTAAAGTTATTTTATGTCGCTAGACTAGTTCTATTGTAATCGAGCCAATGAAAAGGTGTTTTTGATTTCATGATAAATTCGGGTTTGTTCATTTTTGCGAATTGCTAGTCTAATACGATTGGAATCGAGCCAATGAAAAGTGGTTTTTGATTTAAAAATAACTTAGGGTTTGTTCATTTTCGGCGAATTTCTAGTCTAGTTCGATTGGAATCGAGCCAATGAAAAGTGGTTTTTGATTTTCGGATAACTTTGGGTTTGTTCATTTTTGGCGAATTGCTAGTCTAATTCGATAGGAATCGAGCTGATGAAATCTGGTTTTTGATTTCATGATAACTTAGGGTTTGTTCATTTTTGGCGAATTGCTAGTCTAATTCGATTGGAATCGAACCAACGACATTTGATTTTTGATTTCATGAAAACTTCGAGTTTGTTCATTTTTTGCAAATACCAGTCTAACTTGATTGGAATTGAGCCAATGAAAAGTGGTGTTTGGTTTCAAGATAACTTCGGGTTTGTTCATTTTTGGCGAATTACTAGTCAAATTCGATTGGAATCGAGCCAATGAAAATTGGTTTTTGATTTCATGGTAACTTCGGGTTTGTTCATTTTTGATGAATTGCTAGCCTAATTAGAATGTAATCGTGCCAATCTAAAGTGATTTTTGATTTCATGATAACTTCGGTTTTGTTCATTTTGGCGAATTACTAGTCTAATTCGAATGGAATCGTGCCAATGAAAGGTGAATTTCGATTTCACGATAACTTCGCGTCCATTCATTTTTGGTGAATTACTAGTCTAATTCGATTGGAATCGAGCCAATGAAAAGTGGGTTTTGATTTCATGATAACTTCAGGTTTGTTCGTTTTTGCGAATTGCTAGTCTAATTCGATTGGAATCGAGCGATTGAAAAGGTGTTTTTGATTTCATGACAACGCCGGGTTTGTTCATTTTTGGTGAATTGCTAGTCAAACTCGATTGGAATAAAGCCAATGAAAAGTGGTTTTTGATTTCATGGTAACTTCGAGTCTGTTCATTTTTGGCAAATTGCTTGTCTAATTCGATTGGAATAGAGCCAATGAAAAGTGGATTTTGATTTCATGATAACTTCCAGTTTGTTCGTTTTAACAAATTGCTTGTCTAATTCAATTGGAATCGACCCAATGAAAAGTTGTTTTTGATTTCAAGATAACTTCAGGTTTGTTCACTTTTGGTGAATTGCTATAACTCGATTGGAATCGAGCGAATGAAAAGTGGTTTTTGCTTTCATGATAACTTCGAGTTTGTTCATTTTTGGCGAATTGCTAGTCTAAGTCGATTGGAATTGAGCCAATGAAAGGTGGTTTTTGATTTCATGATATCTTTAGGTTCGTTCGGTTTTGGCGAATTGCTAGACTAGTTCTATTGTATTCGAGCCAATGAAAAGTGGTTTTTGATTTCATGATAACTTCAGGTTTGCTCGTTTTTCCAAATTGCTAGTCTAATTTGATTGGAATCGAGTCAATGAAAAGCGGTTTTTGATTTCAAGATAATTTTGGGTTTGTTCGTTTTTGGCGAATTTCTAGTCTAATTTGATTGGAATCGAGCCAATGAAAAGTGGTTTTGATTTTTGAATAACTTTGGGTTTGTTCATTTTTGGCAAATTCCTAGTCTAATTCGATTGGAATCGAGCTGATGAAATGTGGTTTATGATTTCAAGATAACTTAGGGTTTGTTCGTTTTTGACGAATTGCTAGTCTAATTCGATTGGAATCGAGCCCATGAAATTTGGTTTTTGATTTCATGAAAACTTCGAGTTTATTTGGTTTTGGCGAATTGCTAGTCTAATTCAATTCGAATCGAGCTAATTAAAAGTGGTTTTTTTATTTCATGATAACTTCGGGTTTGTTCATTTTTGGGGAATTGCTAGTCTTACTCGATTGGAATAGTGCCAATGTGAAGAGATTTTTGATTTCATGATAACTTCAGGTTTCTTCATTTTTGGCGAATTGCTAGTCTAGTTCTATTGTAATCGAGCAAATGAAAAGTGCTTTATGATTTCATGATAACTTCGGGTTTGTTCATTTTTCCAAATTGCTAGTCTAATTCGATTGGAATCGAGCCACTGAAAAGTGGTTTTTGATTTCAAGATAACAATGGGTTTGTTCTTTTTTGGCGAATTTCTAGTCAAATTTGATTGGAATCGAGCCAATGAAAAGTTGTTTTTGATTTTCGAATAACTTTGGGTTTGTTCATTTTTGGCGAATTCCTAGTCTAATTCGATTGGAATCGAGCCGATAAATGTGGTTTATGATTCCATGATAACTTAGGGCTTGTTCGTTTTTGGCGAATTGCTAGCCTAATTCGATTGGAATCGAGCCAATGAAATTTGGTTTTTGATTTCATAAAAACTTTGAGTTTGTTCGGTTTTGGCGAATTGCTAGTCTAACTCGATTCAAATCGAGCCAATTAAAAGTGATTTTTGATTTCATGATAACTTCGGGTTTGTTCATTTTTGGCGAATTGCTAGTCTTACTCGATTGGAATCGTGCGAATTGAAAGTGATTTTTGATTTCATGATAACTTTAGGTTTGTTCGTTTTTGGCGAATTGCTAGTCTAACTTGATTGGAATCGAGACAATGAAAAGTGGGTTTTGATTTCGTGGTAACTTCGGGTTTGTTCATTTTTAGTGAATTGCTAGTCTAATTCGATTGGAATCGTGCCAATGTAAAGTGATTTTTGATTTCATGATAACTTCGGGTTTGTTCATTTTTTACGAATTGCTAGTCAAACTCGATTGGAGTTGAGCCAATGAAAATTAGGTTTTGATTTCTTGGTAAATTCGGGTTTGTTCGTTTTTGGTGAATTGGTAGTCTAATTCCATTGGAATCATGCCAATATAAAGTGATTTTTGATTTCATGATAACTTTGGGTTTGTTCGTTTTTGGCGAATTGTGAGTCTAACTCGATTGGAATCGAGACAATGAAAAGTGGTTTTTGATTTCATGATAACTTTAGGTTTGTTCGTTTTTCCGAATTGCTAGTCTAATTCGATTGGAATCGAGCCAATGAAAAGTTTTTTTTTGATTTCATGATAACTACGGGTTTGTTCGCTTTTGGCGAATTGCTAGTTTAATTCGATTGGAATCAAGCCAGTGAAAAGTGGCTTTTGATTTCATGATAACTTCAAGTTTGTTCATTTTTGGTGAATTGCTAGTCTAATTCGATAGGAATCGAGCCAATGAAAAGTGGTTTTTGATTTGATGAAATCTTTGGGTTTGTTCGCTTTTGGCGAATTGCTAGTCTAACTTAATTGGAATCGAGCCAATGTAAAGTTATTTTTAATTTCATGATAACTTCGGATTTGTTCATTTTTGGCGAATTGTTGGTCAAACCCGATTGGAGTCGAGCCAATGAAAAGTGGTTTTTGATTTCATGATAACTTTGGGTTTGTTCGTTTTTACAAATTGCTAGTCTAATTCGATTAGAATCGAGCCAATGAAAAACTATTTTTATTTTCATAATAACTTAGAGTATGTTCATTTTTGCGAACTGCTAGTGTGGTTCGATGGAAATGGAGCCAATGAAAAGTGGTTTTTGATTTCATGATAACTTCAAGTTTAATCATTTTTGCCGAATTGCTATTCTAATTCGATTGGAAACGAGCCAATGAAAAGCGATTTTTAATTTCATGATAACTTCGCGTTTGTTCGTCTCTGGCGAGTTGTTAGTCTAATTTGATTGGAATTGAGCCAATGAAAAGTGGGTTTTGATTTCATGATAACTTCAGGTTTGTTCATTTTTGCGAATTGCTAGTCTAATACGATTGGAATCGAGCCAATGAAAATTTGTTTTTGATTACATGATAACTACGGGTTTGTTCGCTTTTGGCGAATTGCTAGTCTAATTTGATTGGAATCGAGCCAATGAAAAGTTGTTTTTGATTTCCTGATAACTTCAAGTTTGTTCATTTTTGGCAAATTGCTTGTCTAATTCGATAGGCATCGAGCCAATGAAAAGTGGTTTTTGATTTCATGACATCTTTGGGTTTGTTAATTTTTGGCGAATTGCTAGTGTAACTCGATTGGAATCAAGCCAATGTAAAGTTATTTTTGATTTCATGATAACTTCAGGTTTGTTCATTTTTGGCGAATTGCTAGTCTAACTCGATTGGAATCGAGACAATGAAAAGTGGGTTTTGATTTCATGGTAACTTCGGGTTTGTTCATTTTTGGCGAATTGCTAGTCTAATTTGATTGGAATCGTGCCAATGTAAAGTGATTTTTGATTTCATGATAACTTCGGGTTAGTTCATTTTTTTCGAATTGCTAGTCAAGCTCGTTTGGAATTGAGCCAATGAAAATTAGTTTTTGATTTCATGGTAACTTCGGGTTTGTTCGTTTTCGGCGAATTGCTAGTCTAATTCAATTGGAATCATGCCAATGTAGAGTGATTTTTGATTTCATGATAACTTCGGGTTTGTTCGTTTTTGACGAATTGCGAGTCTAACTCGATTGGAATCGAGAAAATGAAAAGTGGTTTTTGATTTCATGATAACTTCATGTTTGTTCGTTTTTCCGAATTGCTAGACTAATTCGATTGGAATCGAGCCAATGAAAAGTTGTTTTTGATTTCATGATAACTACGGGTTTGTTCGTTTTTGGCAAATTGCTAGTCTAATTCGATTGGAATCGAGCCAATGAAAAGTGGTTTTTGATTTCATGATAACTTCGAGTTTAATCATTTTTGCCGAATTGCTATTCTAATTCGATTGGAATCGAGCCAATGAAAAGTGGTTTTTGATTTCATGATAACTTCAAGTTTGTTCATTTTTGGCGAATTGCTAGTCTAATTTGATAGGAATCGAGCCAATGAAAAGTGGTTTTTGATTTCATGATAACTTCGAGTTTAATCATTTTTGCCGAATTGCTATTCTAATTCGATTGGAATCGAGCCAATGAAAAGTGGTTTTTGATTTCATGATAACTTCGCGTCTGTTCGTTTTTGGCAAGTTGCTAGTCTAATTCGATTGGAATCGAGCCAATGAAAAGTGGGTTTTGATTTCATGATAACTACCGATTTGTTCACTTTTGGCGAATTGCTAGTCTAATTCGATTGGAATCGAGCCAATGAAAAGTTGTTTTTGATTTCCTGATAACTTCAAGTTTGTTCATTTTTGACGAATTGCTTGTCTAATTCGATAGGAATCGAGCCAATGAAAAGTGGTTTTTGATTTCATGACATCTTTGGGTTTGTTAATTTTTGGCGAATTGCTAGTCTAACTTGATTGGAATCGAGACAACGAAAAGTGGGTTTTGATTTCATGGTAACTTTGGGTTTGTTCATTTTTAGCGAATTGCTAGTCTAATTCGATTGGAACCGTGCCAATGTAAAGTGATTTTTGATTTCATGATAACTTTGGGTTAGTTCATTTTTTTTCGAATTGCTAGTCAAGCTCGTTTAGAATTGAGCCAATGAAAATTAGTTTTTGATTTCATGGTAACTTCGGGTTTGTTCGTTTTTGGCGAATTGCTAGTCTAATTCAATTAGAATCATGCCAATGTAGAGTGATTTTCGATTTCATGATAACTTCGGGTTTATTCGTTTTTGGCGAATTGCGAGTCCAACTCGATTGGAATCGAGACAATGAAAAGTGGTTTTTGATTTCACGATAACTTCATGTTTGTTCTTTTTCCGAGTTACTAGACTAATTCAATTGGAATCGAGCCAATGAAAAGTTGTTTTTGATTTCATGATAACTACGGGCTTGTTCGCTTTTGGCAAATTGCTAGTCTAATTCGATTGGAATCGAGCCAGTGAAAAGTGGTTTTTGATTTCATGATAACTTCAAGTTTGTTCATTTTTGGCGAATTGCTAGTCTAATTCGATAGGAATCGAGCCAATGAAAAGTGGTTTTTGATTTCATGAGAACTTCGAGTTTAATCATTTTCCCGAATTGCTATTCTAATTCGATTGGAATCGAGCCAATGAAAAGTGGTTTTTGATTTCATGATAACTTCGCGTCTGTTCGTTTTTGGCGAGTTGCTAGTCTAATTCGATTGGAATCGAGCCAATGAAAATTGGGTTTTGATTTCATGATAACTTCAGGTTTGTTCGTTTTTGCGAATTGCTAGTCTAATACGATTAGAATTGACCCAATGAAAATTTGTTTTCGATTACATGATAACTAAGGGTTTGTTCGCTTTTGGCGAATTGCTAGTCTAATTCGATTAGAATCGAACCAATGAAAAGTTGTTTTTGATTTCTTGATAACTTCAAGTTTGTTCATTTTTGGCGAATTGCTAGTCTAATTCAATAGGAATCGAGCCATTGAAAATTGGTTTTTGATTTCATGATATCTTTGTGTTTGTTCATTTTTGGCGAATTGCTAGTGTAACTCGATTGGAATCAAGCCAATGTAAAGTTATTTTCGATTTCATGATAACTTCGGGTTTGTTCATTTTTGGCGAATTGCTAGTCTAACTCGATTGGAATCGAGACAATGAAAAGTGGGTTTTGATTTCATGGTAACTTCGGGTTTGTTCATTTTTAGCAAATTGCTAGTCTAATTTGATTGGAATCGTGCCAATGTAAAGTGATTTTTGATTTCATAATAACTTCGGATTTGTTCATTTTTGCGAATTACTAGTCAAACTCGATTGGTATTGAGCCAATGAAAATTAGTTTTTGATTTCATGGTAACTTCGGGTTTGTTCATTTTTAGCGAATTACTAGTCTAATTCGATTGGAATCGTGGCAATGAAAAGTGATTTTTGATTTCATGATAACTTCGCGCCTGTTCGTTTTTGGTGAATTGCTAGTCTAATTTGATTGGAATCGAGCCAATGAAAAGTGGGTTTTGATTTCATGATAACTTCAGGTTTGTTCATTTTTGTGAATTGCTAGTCTAATTCGATTGGAATCGATCCAATGAAAAGTTGTATTGATTTCATGATAACGTCGGGTTTGTTCATTTTTAGCGAATTGCTAGTCTAATTCGATTGGAATCGATCCAATGAAAAGTTGTATTGATTTCATGATAACGTCGGGTTTGTTCATTTTTGGTGGATTGCTAGTCAAACTCGATTGGAATAAAGCCAAAGAAAAGTAGTTTTTGATTTCATGGTAACTTCGGGTTTGTTCGTTTTTGGCGAATTGCAAGTCTAATTCGATTAGAATCGAGCCAATGAAAGGCTGTTTTTCATTTCATGATAGCTTCGAGTTTGTTCATTTTTTTGCGAATCGCTAGTGTGGTTTGATGAAAATCGAGCCAATGAAAAGTGGTTTTTGATTTCATCATAACTTCGAGCTTAATCATTTTTGCCGAATTGCTATTCTAATTCGATTGGAATCGAGCCAATGAAAAGTGGTTTTTGATTTCATGATAACTTGGCGTCTATTCTTTTTTGGTGAGTTGCAAGTCTAATTTGATTGGAATCGAGCCAATGAATAGTGGGTTTTGATTTCATGATAACTTTAGGTTTGTTCGTTTTTGCGAATTGCTAGTCTAATTTGATTGGAATCGAGCCAATGAATAGTGGGTTTTGATTTCATGATAACTTTAGGTTTGTTCGTTTTTGCGAATTGCTAGTCTAATACGATTGGAATCGAGCCAATGAAAAGTTGTTTTTGATTTCATGATAACAACGGGTTTGTTCGCTTTTGGCGAATTGCTTGTCTAACTCGATTGGAGTCGAGCCAATGAAAAGTGGTTTTTGATTTCATGATAACTTCAAGTTTGTTCATTTTTAGCGAATTGCTAGTCTAATTCGATTGGAATCGAGCCAATGAAAGGCGGTTTTTGATTTCATGATATCTTTGGGATTGTTCATTTTTGGCGAGTTGGTAGACTAGTTCTATTGTAATTGAGCCAATGAAAAGTGGATTTTAATTTCATGATAACTCCAAGCTTGTTCATTTTTACGAATTGCTAGTCTAATACGATTGGAATCGAGCCAATGAGAGGTGGTTTTTGATTTCAAGATAACTTTGGGTTTGTTCATTTTTGGCGAATTGCTAGTCTAACTCGATTGGAATCGAGACAATGAAAAGTGGGTTTTGATTTCAAGGTAACTTCGGGTTTGTTCATTTTTAGCAAATTGCTAGTCTAATTTGATTGGAATCGTGCCAATGTAAAGTGATTTTTGATTTCATAATAACTTCGGATTTGTTCATTTTTTGCGAATTACTAGTCAAACTCGATTGGAATTGAGCCAATGAAAATTAGTTTTTGATTTCATGGTAACTTCGGGTTTGTTCATTTTTAGCGAATTACTAGTCTAATTCGATTGGAATCGTGGCAATGAAAAGTGATTTTTGATTTCATGATAACTTCACGCCTGTTCGTTTTTGGTGAATTGCTAGTCTAATTCGATTGGAATCGAGCCAATGAAAAGTGGGTTTTGATTTCATGATAACTTCAGGTTTGTTCATTTTTGCGAATTGCTAGTCTAATTCGATTGGAATCGATCCAATGAAAAGTTGTATTGATTTCATGATAACGTCGGGTTTGTTCATTTTTGGTGGATTGCTAGTCAAACTCGATTGGAATAAAGCCAAAGAAAAGTAGTTTTTGATTTCATGGTAACTTCGGGTTTGTTCGTTTTTGGCGAATTGCTAGTCTAATTCGATTAGAATCGAGCCAATGAAAGGCTGTTTTTCATTTCATGATAACTTCGAGTTTGTTCATTTTTTTGCGAATCGCTAGTGTGGTTTGATGAAAATCGAGCCAATGAAAAGTGGTTTTTGATTTCATCATAACTTCGAGCTTAATCATTTTTGCCGAATTGCTATTCTAATTCGATTGGAATCGAGCTAATGAAAAGTGGTTTTTGATTTCATGATAACTTGGCGTCTATTCTTTTTTGGCGAGTTGCAAGTCTAATTTGATTGGAATCGAGCCAATGAATAGTGGGTTTTGATTTCATGATAACTTTAGGTTTGTTCGTTTTTGCGAATTGCTAGTCTAATACGATTGGAATCGAGCCAATGAAAAGTTGTTTTTGATTTCATGATAACAACGGGTTTGTTCGCTTTTGGCGAATTGCTTGTCTAACTCGATTGGAGTCGAGCCAATGAAAAGTGGTTTTTGATTTCATGATAACTTCAAGTTTGTTCATTTTTAGCGAATTGCTAGTCTAATTCGATTGGAATCGAGCCAATGAAAGGCGGTTTTTGATTTCATGATATCTTTGGGATTGTTCGTTTTTGGCGAGTTGGTAGACTAGTTCTATTGTAATTGAGCCAATGAAAAGTGGATTTTAATTTCATGATAACTCCAGGCTTGTTCATTTTTACGAATTGCTAGTCTAATACGATTGGAATCGAGCCAATGAGAGGTGGTTTTTGATTTCAAGATAACTTTGGGTTTGTTCATTTTTGGCAAATTTCCAGTCTAATTTGATTGCTATCGTGCCAATGAAAAGTGATTTTTGATTTCATGATAACTTCGCGTCTGGTCGTTTTTGGCGAATTGCTAGTCTAATTCGTTTGGAATCGAGCTAATGAAACATGAGTTTGATTTCATGATAACTTCAGGTTTGTTCATTTTTGCGAATTGCTAGTCTAATTTGATTGGAATTGAGCTAATGAAAAGTTGTTTTGATTTTATGATAACGTTGGGTTTGTTCGTTTTTGTTGGATTGCTAGTCAAACTCAATTGGAATAGAGCCAATGAAAAGTGGTTTTTGATTTCATGGTAACTTTGGGTTTTTTTCATTTTTGACGAGTTGCTAGTCTAATTCGATTGGAATTGATCCAATGAAAAGTGGGTTTTGATTTCATGATAACTTCAGGTTTGTTCATTTTTGCAATTGCTAGTCTAATTCGATTGGATTCGAGCCAATGAAAAGTTGACTTTGATTTCATGATAACTTCGGGTTTGTTCACCATTGGCGAATTGCTAGTCTAATTCGATTGGAATCGAGCCAAGGAAAGTGGTTTTTGATTTCATGATATCTTTGGGATTGTTTGTTTTTGGCGAATTGCTAGACTAGTTCTATTGTAATTGAGCAAATGAAAAGTGGATTTTAATTTCATGATAACTCCGGGCTTGTTCATTTTTACAAATTGCAAGTCTAATACGATTGGAATCGAGCCAATGAGAAGTGGTTTTTGATTTCAAGATAACTTTGGGTTTGTTCATTTTTGGCGAATTGCGAGTCTAATTCGATTGGAATCGTGCCAATGGAAAGTGATTTTTGATTGCATGATAACTTTGTGTCTGTTCGTTTTTGGCGAATTGCTAGTCTAATTTGATTGGAATCTCGCCAATGAAAAGTGGGTTTTGATTTCTTCGTAACTTCAGGTTTGTTCGTTTTTGACGAATTGCAAGCCTAATTCGATTCGAATCGAGCCAATTAAAAGTGGTTTATGATTTCAGGTTAACTTCGGGTTTGTTCTTTTTTGGTGAATTACTAGTCAAACTCGATTGGAATCGAGCCAATGAAAATTGGTTTTTGATTTCATGGTAAATTTTTGTTTGTTCATTTTTTGCGAATTGCTAGTCTAATTCGATTGGAATCGAGCCGATGAAAAGTGGTTTTTGATTTCATAATAACTTCGAGTTTGTTCATTTTTGGCGAATTGCTAGTCGAATTCGATTGGAATCGAGCCAATGAAAAGTAGTTTTTGATTTCAAGATATCTTTGGGACTATTCATTTTTGGGGAATTGCTAGACTAGTTCTATTGTAATCGAGCCAATGAAGAGTTATTTTTAATTTCATGATAACTTCGGGTTTGATCATTTTTGCGAATTGCTAGTCTAACTCGATTGGAATCAAGCAAATGAAAAGTGTTTTTTGATTTCATGATCACTTCCAGTTTGTTCGTTTTGGCAAATTGCTAGTCTAATTTGATTGTAATCGAGCCGTGAAAAGTGGTTTTTGATTTCATTATAACTTCGGGTTTGTTCGTTTTTGGCGAATTGCTAGTCCCATTCGATTGGAATTGAGCCAATGAAAAGTGGTTTTTGATTTCATGATCACTTCGGGTTTGTTCGTTTTTGCAAATTGCTAGTCTAATCCGATTGGAATCGAGCCAACGAAAAGTTGTTTTTAATATCATGATAACTTCGGGTTTGTTCGTTTTTGGTGAAATACAATTCTAATTCGATTGAAATCGAGACAATGAAAAGTGGTCTTTGATTTCATGATAACTTCGAGTTTGTTCATTTTTGGCGAATTGCAAGTCAAATTCGATTGGAATCGAGCCAATGAAAAGTGGTTTTTGATTTCCAGATAACTTCGGGTCTGTTTTTTTTGGCGAATTGTTAGACTAAGTCGGTTGGAATCGAGCAAACGAAAAGTTGTTTTTGATATCATGATAACGTCGGGTTTGTTTGATTTTGGTGAATTGCTAGTCAAACTCGATTGGAATAGAGCCAATGAAAAGTGGTTTTTAATTTCATGATAACTCCTGGTTTGTTCATTTTTGCGAATTGCTAGTCTAATACGTTTGGAATGGAGCCAATGAGTAGTGGTTTTTGATTTCAAGAGAACTTTGGGTTTGTTCATTTTTTGGCGAATTGCTAGTCTAATTCGATTGGAATCGTGCAAATGAAAAGTGATTTTTGATTTCATGATAACTTCACGTCTGTTCATTTTTGACGAATTGCTAGTCTAATTCGATTGGAATCGAGCCGATGAAAAGTGGGTTTCGATTTCATGATAACTTCAGGTTTGTTCATTTTTGCGAATTGCTAGTCTAATTCGATTGGAATCGAGCCAATGAAAAGTTGTTTTGATTTCATGACAACGTCGGGTTTGTTCATTTTTAGTGGATTGCTAGTCAAACTTGTTTGGAACAGAGCCAATGAAAAGTGGTTTTTTATTTCATGGTAACTTCGGGTTTGTTCATTTTTGGCGAGTTGCTAGTCTAATTCGATTGGAATTGATCCAGTGAAAAGTGGGTTTTGATTTCATGATGACTTCAGGCTTGTTCATTTTTGCAATTACTAGTCTAATTCGATCGGAATTGAGCCAATGAAAAGTTGTTTTTGATTTCATGATAACTTCGGGTTTGTTCGCCTTTGGCGAATTGCTAGTCTAATTCGATTGGAATTTAACCAATGAAAAGTGGTTTTTGATTTAATGATAACTTCGAGTTTGTTCATTTTTGGCGAATTGCTAGTCTAATTCGATTGGAATCGAGCCAATGAAAGGCGGTTTTTGATTTCATGATATCTTTGGGATTGTTCATTTTTGACGAATTGCTAGACTAGTTCTATTGTAATTGAGCCAATGAAAAGTGGATTTTAATTTCATGATAACTCCGGACTTGTTCATTTTTACGAATTGCTAGTCTAATACTATTGGAATCGAGCCAATGAGAAGTGGTTTTTGATTTCAAGATAACTTTGGGTTTGTTCATTTTTGGCGAATTTCCAGTCTAGTTCGATTGCTATTGTGTCAATGAAAAGTGATTTTTGATTTCATGATAACTTCGCGTCTGGTCATTTTTGGCGAATTGCTAGACTAATTCGTTTGGAATCGAGCCAATGAAAAGTGGGTTTGATTTCATTATAAGTTCAGGTTTGTTCATTTTTGTGAATTGCTAGTCTAATTCGATTGGAATTGAGCCAATGAAAAATTGTTTACATTTTATGATAACATCGGGTTTGTTCGTTTTTGTTGGATTGCTAGTCAAACTCGATTGGAATAGAGCCAATGAAAAGTGTTTTTGATTTCATGGTAACTTTTTGTTTGTTCATCTTTGACGAGTTGCTAGTCTAATTCGATTGGAATCGATCCAATGAAAAGTGGGTTTTGATTTCATGTTAACCTCAGGTTTGTTCATTTTTGCAATTGCTAGTCGAATTCAATTGGAATCGCGCCAATGAAAAGTTAATTTTGATTTCATGATAACTTCGGGTTTTTCGCCTTTGGCGAATTGCTAGTCTAATTCGATTGGAATCGAGTCAATGAAAAGAGGTTTTTGATTTCATGATATCTTTGGGATTGTTCATTTTTGGCGAATTGCTAGACTAGTTCGATTGTAATTGAGCCAACGAAAAGTGGTTTTTAATTTCATGATAACTCCGGGTTTGTTCATTTTTACGAATTGCAAGTCTAATACGATTGGAATCGAGCCAATGAGAAGTGGTTTTTGATTTCAAGATGACTTTGGGTTTGTTCATTTTTGGTGAATTGTGAGTCTAATTCGATTGGAATCGTGCCAATGGAAAGTGATTTTTGATTGCATGATAACTTCGTGTCTGTTCGTTTTTGGCGAATTATTAGTCTAATTTGATTGGAATCTCGCCAATGAAAAGTGGGTTTTGATTTTTTCATAACTTCAGGTTTGTTCATTTTTGGCGAATTGCTAGTCTAATTCGATTCGAATCGAGCCAATTAAAAGTGGTTTATGATTTCATGTCAACTTCGGGTTTGTTCGTTTTTGGTGAATTGCTAGTCAAACTCGGTTGGAATCGAGCCAATGAAAATTGGTTTTTGATTTCATGGTAACTTTTTGTTTGTTCATTTTTGGCGAATTGCTAGTCTAATTCGATTGGAATCGAGGCAATGAAAAGTGGTTTTTGATTTCATGATAACTTCGAGTTTGTTCGTTTTTGGCGAATTGCTAGTCGAATTCGATTGGAATCGAGCCAATGAAAAGTGGGTTTTGATTTCATGATAACGTCGGGTTTGTTCATTTTTGGTGGATTGCTAGTCAAACTCGTTTGGAATAGAGCCAATGAAAAGTGGTTTTTCATTTCATACTAACTTTTGGTTTGTTCATTTTTGGCGAGCTGCTAGTCTAATTCGATTGGAAGCGATCCAATGAAAAGTGGGTTTTGATTTCATGATAACTTCCGGTTTGTTCATTTTTGCAATTGCTAGTCTAATTCGATTGGAATCGAG
This sequence comes from Olea europaea var. sylvestris, assembly GCF_002742605.1. Classification (NCBI taxonomy): domain Eukaryota; kingdom Viridiplantae; phylum Streptophyta; class Magnoliopsida; order Lamiales; family Oleaceae; genus Olea; species Olea europaea. The sequence continues at coordinate 143,399 of NW_019230413.1, forward strand.
CCAATGAAAAGTTGATTTTGATTTCATGATAACTTCGGGTTTGTTCGCCTTTCGCAAATTGCTAGTCTAATTCGTTTGGAATCGAGCCAATGAAAAGTGGTTTTTGATTTCATGATATCTTTGGGATTGTTTGTTTTTGGCGAATTGCTAGACTAGTTCGATTGTAATTGAGCCAATGAAAAGTGGATTTTAATTTCATGATAACTCCGGGCTTGTTCATTTTTACGAATTCCTAGCCTAATACGATTGGAATCGAGCCAATGAGAAGTGGTTTTTGATTTCAAGATAACTTTGGGTTTGTTCATTTTTGGCAAATTGCGAGTCTAATTCGATTGGAATCGTGCCAATGAAAAGTGATTTTTGATTGCATGATAACTTCGTGTCTGTTCGTTTTTGGCAAATTACTAGTCTAATTTGATTGGAATCTCACCAATGAAAAGTGGGTCTTGATTTCTTCATAACTTCAGGTTTGTTCGTTTTTGGCGAATTGCTAGTCTAATTCGATTCGAATCGAGCCAATTAAAAGTGGTTTATGATTTCATGTTAACTACGAGTTTGGTCGTTTCTGGTGAATTGCTAGTCAAACTCGATTGGAACGAGCCAATGAAAATTGGGTTTTGATTTCACGGTAACATTTTCTTTGTTCATTTTTGGCGAATTGCTAGTCTAATTCGATTGGAATCGAGTCAATGAAAAGAGGTTTTTGATTTCATGATATCTTTGGGATTGTTCATTTTTGGCGAATTGCTAGTCTAATTCGATTCGAATCGGGCCAATTAAAAGTGGTTTATGATTTCATGTCAACTTCGAGTTTGTTCGTTTTTGGTGAATTGCTAGTCAAACTCGGTTGGAATCGAGCCAATGAAAATTGGTTTTTGATTTCATGGTAACTTTTTGTTTGTTCATTTTTGGCGAATTGCTAGTCTAATTCGATTGGACTCGAGGCAATGAAAAGTGGTTTTTGATTTCATGATAACTTCGAGTTTGTTCATTTTTGGCGAATTGCTAGTCGAATTCGATTGGAATCGAGCCAATGAAAAGTGGGTTTTGATTTCATGATAACGTCGGGTTTGTTCATTTTGGGTGGATTGCTAGTCAAACTCGTTTGGAATAGAGCCAATGAAAAGTGGTTTTTCATTTCATACTAACTTTTGGTTTGTTCATTTTTGGCGAGCTGCTAGTCTAATTCGATTGGAAGCGATCCAATGAAAAGTGGGTTTTGATTTCATGATAACTTCCGGTTTGTTCATTTTTGCAATTGCTAGTCTAATTCGATTGGAATCGAGCCAATGAAAAGTTGATTTTGATTTCATGATAACTTCGGGTTTGTTCGCCTTTCGCAAATTGCTAGTCTAATTCGTTTGGAATCGAGCCAATGAAAAGTGGTTTTTGATTTCATGATATCTTTGGGATTGTTTGTTTTTGGCGAATTGCTAGACTAGTTCGATTGTAATTGAGCCAATGAAAAGTGGATTTTAATTTCATGATAACTCCGGGCTTGTTCATTTTTACGAATTCCTAGCCTAATACGATTGGAATCGAGCCAATGAGAAGTGGTTTTTGATTTCAAGATAACTTTGGGTTTGTTCATTTTTGGCAAATTGCGAGTCTAATTCGATTGGAATCGTGCCAATGAAAAGTGATTTTTGATTGCATGATAACTTCGTGTCTGTTCGTTTTTGGCAAATTGCTAGTCTAATTCGATTGGAATCGTGCCAATGAAAAGTGATTTTTGATTGCATGATAACTTCGTGTCTGTTCGTTTTTGGCAAATTGCTAGTCTAATTTGATTGGAATCTCACCAATGAAAAGTGGGTCTTGATTTCTTCATAACTTCAGGTTTGTTCGTTTTTGGCGAATTGCTAGTCTAATTCGATTCGAATTGAGCCAATTAAAAGTGGTTTATGATTTCATGTTAACTTCGAGTTTGGTCGTTTCTGGTGAATTGCTAGTCAAACTCGATAGGAACGAGCCAATGAAAATTGGTTTTTGATTTCAAGGTAACATTTTGTTTGTTCATTTTTGGCGAATTGCTAGTCTAATTCGATCGGAATCGAGCCAATGAAAAGTGGCTTTTGATTTCATGATAACTTCGAGTTTGGTCATTTTTGGCGAATTGCTAGTCGAATTCGATTGGAATCGAGCCAATGAAAGGTAGTTTTTGATTTCATGATATCTTTGGGACTATTCATTTTTGGGGAATTGCTAGACTAGTTCTATTGTAATCGAGCCAATGAAAAGTTATTTTTAATTTCAAGATAACTTCGGGTTTGATCATTTTTGCGAATTGCTAGTCTAACTCGATTGGAATCAAGCCAATGAAAAGTGTTTTTTGATTTCATGATCACTTCCAGTTTGTTCGTTTTGGCAAATTGCTAGTCTAATTTGATTGTAATCGAGCCGTGAAAAGTTGTTTTTGATTTCATTATAACTTCGGGTTTGTTCATTTTTGGCGAATTGCTAGTCCCATTCGATTGGAATTGAGCCAATGAAAAGTGGTTTTTGATTTCATGATCACTTCGGGTTTGTTCGTTTTTGCAAATTGCTAGTCTAATCCGATTGGAATCGAGCCAACGAAAAGTTGGTTTTAATATCATGATAACTTCGGGTTTGTTCGTTTTTGGTGAAATGCAATTCTAATTAGATTGAAATCGAGACAATGAAAAGTGGTCTTTGATTTCATGATAACTTCGAGTTTGTTCATTTTTGGCGAATTGCAAGTCAAATTCGATTGGAATCGAGCCAATGAAAAGTTGTTTTGATTTCATGACAACGTCGGGTTTGTTCATTTTTAGTGGATTGCTAGTCAAACTCGTTTGGAACAGAGCCAATGAAAAGTGGTTTTTTATTTCATGGTAACTTCGGCTTTGTTCATTTTTGGCGGGTTGCTAGTCTAATTCGATTGGAATCGATCCAGTGAAAAGTGGGTTTTGATTTCATGATGACTTCAGGCTTGTTCATTTTTGCAATTACTAGTCTAATTCGATCGGAATTGAGCCAATGAAAAGTTGTTTTTGATTTCATGATAACTTCGGGTTTGTTCGCCTTTGGCGAATTGCTAGTCTAATTCGATTGGAATTTAGCCAATGTAAAGTTGTTTTTGATTTAATGATAACTTCGAGTTTGTTCATTTTTGGCGAATTGCTAGTCTAATTCGATTGGAATCGAGCCAATGAAAGGCGGCTTTTGATTTCATGATATCTTTGGGATTGTTCATTTTTGGCGAATTGCTAGACTCGTTCTATTGTAATTGAGCCAATGAAAAGTGGATTTTAATTTCATGATAACTCCGGACTTGTTCATTTTTACGAATTGCTAGTCTAATACGATTGGAATCGAGCCAATGAGAAGTGGTTTTTGATTTCAAGATAACTTTGGGTTTGTTCATTTTTGGATAATTTCCAGTCTAATTTGATTGCTATTGTGTCAATGAAAAGTGATTTTTGATTTCATGATAACTTCGCGTCTGGTTGTTTTTGGCGAATTGCTAGACTAATTCATTTGGAATCGAGCCAATGAAAGGTGGGTTTGATTTCATGATAAGTTCAGGTTTGTTCATTTTTGTGAATTGCTTGTCTAATTCGATTGGAATTGAGCCAATGAAAAGTTGTTTACATTTTATGATAACAATGGGTTTGTTCATTTTTGTTGGATTGCTAGTCAAACTCGATTGGAATAGAGCCAATGAAAAGTGTTTTTGATTTCATGGTAACTTTTTGTTTGTTCATCTTTGACGAGTTGCTAGTCTAATTCGATTGGAATCGATCCAATGAAAAGTGGGTTTTGATTTCATGTTAACCTCAGGTTTGTTCATTTTTGCAATTGCTAGTCGAATTCGATTGGAATCGCGCCAATGAAAAGTTGATTTTGATTTCATGATAACTTCGGGTTTTTCGCCCTTGGCGAATTGCTAGTCTAATTCGATTGGAATCGAGTCAATGAAAAGAGGTTTTTGATTTCATGATATCTTTGGGATTGTTCATTTTTGGCGAATTGCTAGACTAGTTCGATTGTAATTGAGCCAACGAAAAGTGGTTTTTAATTTCATGATAACTCCGGGTTTGTTCATTTTTACGAATTGCAAGTCTAATACGATTGGAATCGAGCCAATGAGAAGTGGTTTTTGATATCAAGATGACTTTGGGTTTGTTCATTTTTGGTGAATTGCGAGTCTAATTTGATTGGAATCGTGCCAATGGAAATTGATTTTTGATTGCATGATAACTTCGTGTCTGTTCATTTTTGGCGAATTACTAGTCTAATTTGATTGGAATCTCGCCAATGAAAAGTGGGTTTTGATTTTTTCATAACTTCAGGTTTCTTCGTGTTTGGCGAATTGCTAGTCTAATTCGATTCGAATCGAGCCAATTAAAAGTGGTTTATGATTTCATGTTAACTTCGGGTTTGTTCGTTTTTGGTGAATTGCTAGTCAAACTCGGATGGAATCGAGCCAATGAAAATTGGTTTTCGATTTCATGGTAACTTTTTGTTTGTTCATTTTTGGCGAATTGCTAGTCTAATTCGATTGGAATCGAGGCAATGAAAAGTGGTTTTTCATTTCATACTAACTTTTGGTTTGTTCATTTTTGGCGAATTGCTAGTCGAATTAGATTGGAATCGAGCCAATGAAAGGTAGTTTTTGATTTCATGATATCTTTGGGACTATTCATTTTTGGGGAATTGCTAGACTAGTTCTATTGTAATCGAGCCAATGAAAAGTTATTTTTAATTTCAAGATAACTTCGGGCTTGATCATTTTTGCGAATTGCTAGTCTAACTCGATTGGAATCAAGCCAATGAAAAGTGTTTTTTGATTTCTTGTTCACTTCCAGTTTGTTCGTTTTGGCAAATTGCTAGTCTAATTTGATTGTAATCGAGCCGTGAAAAGTGGTTTTTGATTTCATTATAACTTCGGGTTTGTTCGTTTTTGGCAAATTGCTAGTCCCATTCGATTGGAATTGAGCCAATGAAAAGTGGTTTTTGATTTCATGTTCACTTCGGCTTTGTTCATTTTTGCAAATTGCTAGTCTAATCCGATTGGAATCGAGCCAACGAAAAGTTGTTTTTAATATCATGATAACTTCGGGTTTCGTTTTTGGTGAAATGCAATTCTAATTCGATTGAAATCGAGACAATGAAAAGTGGTCTTTGATTTCATGATAACTTCGAGTTTGTTCATTTTTGGCGAATTGCAAGTCAAATTCGATTGGAATCGAGCCAATGAAAAGTGGTTTTTGATTTCCAGATAACTTCGGGTCTGTTCTTTTTGGCGAATTGTTAGACTAAGTCGGTTGGAATCGAGCAAACAAAAAGTTGTTTTTGATATCATGATAACGTCGGGTTTGTTTGTTTTTGGTGAATTGCTAGTCAAACTCGATTGGAATAGAGCCAATGAAAAGTGGTTTTTAATTTCATGATAACTCCTGGTTTGTTCATTTTTGCGAATTGCTAGTCTAATACGTTTGGAATGGAGCCAATGAGTAGTGGTTTTTGATTTCAAGAGAACTTTGGGTTTGTTCATTTTTTGGCGAATTGCTAGTCTAATTCGATTGGAATCGTGCAAATGAAAAGTGATTTTTGATATCATGATAACTTCACGTCTGTTCATTTTTGGCGAATTGCTAGTCTAATTCGATTGGAATCGAGCCGATGAAAAGTGGGTTTCGATTTCATGATAACTTCAGGTTTGTTCATTTTTGCGAATTGCTAGTCTAATTCGATTGGAATCGAGCCAATGAAAAGTTGTTTTGATTTCATGACAACGTCGGGTTTGTTCGTTTTTAGTGGATTGCTAGTCAAACTCGTTTGGAACAGAGCCAATGAAAAGTGGTTTTTTATTTCATGGTAACTTCGGGTTTGTTCATTTTTGGCGAGATGCTAGTCTAATTCGATTGGAATCGATCCAGTGAAAAGTGGGTTTTGATTTCATGATGACTTCAGGCTTGTTCATTTTTGCAATTACTAGTCTAATTCGATCGGAATTGAGCCAATGAAAAGTTGTTTTTGATTTCATGATAACTTCGGGTTTGTTCGCCTTTGGCGAATTGCTAGTCTAATTCGATTGGAATTTAGCCAATGTAAAGTTGTTTTTGATTTAATGATAACTTCGAGTTTGTTCATTTTTGGCGAATTGCTAGTCTAATTCGATTGGAATCGAGCCAATGAAAGGCGGTTTTTGATTTCATGATATCTTTGGGATTGTTCATTTTTGGCGAATTGCTAGACTCGTTCTATTGTAATTGAGCCAATGAAAAGTGGATTTTAATTTCATGACAACTCCGGACTTGTTCATTTTTACGAATTGCTAGTCTAATACGATTGGAATCGAGCCAATGAGAAGTGGTTTTTGATTTCAAGATAACTTTGGGTTTGTTCATTTTTGGATAATTTCCAGTCTAATTTGATTGCTATTGTGTCAATGAAAAGTGATTTTGGATTTCATGATAACTTCGCGTCTGGTCGTTTTTGGCGAATTGCTAGACTAATTCGTTTGGAATCGAGCCAATGAAAAGTGGGTTTGACTTCATGATAAGTTCAGGTTTGTTCATTTTTGTGAATTGCTAGTCTAATTCGTTTGGAATTGAGCCAATGAAAAGTTGTTTACATTTTATGATAACATCGGGTTTGTTCGTTTTTGTTGGATTGCTAGTCAAATTCGATTGGAATAGAGCCAATGAAAAGTGGTTTTTGATTTCATGGTAACTTTTTGTTTGTTCATCTTTGACGAGTTGCTAGTCTAATTCAATTGGAATCGACCCAATGAAAAGTGGGCTTTGATTTCATGATAACCTCAGGTTTGTTCATTTTTGCAATTGCTAGTCGAATTCGATTGGAATCGCGCCAATGAAAACTTGATTTTGATTTCATGATAACTTCGGGTTTGTTTGCCTTTGTCGAATTGCTAGTCTAATTCGATTGGAATCGAGCCAATGAAAAGTGGTTTTTGATTCCATGATATCTTTGGGGTTGTTCGTTTTTGGTGAATTGCTAGACTAGTTCGATTGTAATTGGGCCAATGAAAAGTGGTTTTCAATTTCATGATAACTCCGGGTTTGTTCATTTTTACGAATTGCAAGTCTAATATGTTTGGAATCGAGCCAATGAGAAGTGGTTTTTGATTTCAAGATAACTTTGGGTTTGTTCATTTTTGGTGAATTGCGAGTCTAATTCGATTGGAATCGTGCCAATGGAAAGTGATTTTTGATTGCATGATAACTTCGTGTCTGTTCGTTTTTGGCGAATTACTAGTCTAATTTGATTGGAATCTCGCCAATGAAAAGTGGGTTTTGATTTCTTCATAACTTCACTTCGAGTTTGTTTATTTTTGGCGAATTGCTAGTCGAATTCGATTGGAATCGAGCCAATGAAAATTGGTTTTTGATTTCATGGTAACTTTTTGTTTGTTCATTTTTGGCGAATTGCTAGTCGAATTCGATTGGAATCGAGCCAATGAAAATTGGTTTTTGATTTCATGGTAACTTTTTGTTTGTTCATTTTTGGCGAATTGCTAGTCGAATTCGATTGGAATCGAGCCAATGAAAATTGGTTTTTGATTTCATGGTAACTTTTTGTTTGTTCATTTTTGGCGAATTGCTAGTCGAATTCGATTGGAATCGAGCCAATGAAAATTGGTTTTTGATTTCATGGTAACTTTTTGTTTGTTCATTTTTGGCGAATTGCTAGTCGAATTCGATTGGAATCGAGCCAATGAAAATTGGTTTTTGATTTCATGGTAACTTTTTGTTTGTTCATTTTTGGCGAATTGCTAGTCGAATTCGATTGGAATCGAGCCAATGAAAATTGGTTTTTGATTTCATGGTAACTTTTTGTTTGTTCATTTTTGGCGAATTGCTAGTCGAATTCGATTGGAATCGAGCCAATGAAAATTGGTTTTTGATTTCATGGTAACTTTTTGTTTGTTCATTTTTGGCGAATTGCTAGTCGAATTCGATTGGAATCGAGCCAATTAAAGGTAGTTTTTGATTTCATGATATCTTTGGGACTATTCAATTTTGGGGAATTGCTAGACTAGTTCTATTGTAATCGAGCCAATGAAAAGTTATTTTTAATTTCATGATAACTCCGGGTTTGATCACTATTGTGAATTGCTAGTCTAACTCGATTGGAATCAAGCCGATGAAAAGTGTTTTTTGATTTCATGATCACTTCTAGTTTGTTCATTTTGGCAAATTGCTAGTCTAATTTGATTGTAATCGAGCCGTGAAAAGTGGTTTTTGATTTCATTATAACTTCGGGTTTGTTCGTTTTTGGCGAATTACTAGTCTAATTTGATTGTAATCGAGCCGTGAAAAGTGGTTTTTGATTTCATTATAACTTCGGGTTTGTTCATTTTTGGCGAATTGCTAGTCTCATTCGATTGGAATTGAGCCAATGAAAAGTGGTATTTGATTTCATGATAACCTCGGGTTTGTTCATTTTTGCAAATTGCTAGTCTAATCCAATTGGAATCAAGCCAACGAAAAGTTGTTTTTAATATCATGATAACTTCGGGTTTGTTCGTTTTTGGCGAAATGCAATTCTAATTCGATTGAAATCGAGACAATGAGTGGTGGTCTTTGATTTCACGATAACTTCGAGTTTGTTCATTTTTTGGCGAATTGCAAGTCTAATTCGATTGGAATCAAGCTAATGAAAAGTAGTTTTTGATTTAATGATAACTTCGAGTTTGTTTATTTTTGGCGAATTGCTAGTCTAATTCGATTGGAATCGAGCCAATGAAAGACGATTTTTGATTTCATGATATCTTTTGGGATTGTTCGTATTTGGCGAATCGCTAGACTAGTTCTATTGTAATTGAGCCAATGAAAAGTGGTTTTTTATTTGCTAGTCTAATTCGATTGGAATCGAGCCAATGAAAGACGATTTTTGATTTCATGATATCTTTTGGGATTGTTCGTATTTGGCGAATCGCTAGACTAGTTCTATTGTAATTGAGCCAATGAAAAGTAGATTTTAATTTCATGATAACTCCGGGCTTGTTCATTTTTACGAATTGCTAGTCTAATACGATTGGAATCGAACCAATGAGAAGTGGTTTTTGATTTCAAGATAACTTTGGGTTTGTTCATTTTTAGCGAATTGCGAGTCTAATTCAATAGGAATCGTGCCAATGGAAAGTGATTTTTGATTGTATGATAACTTCGGGTCTGTTCGTTTTTGGCGAATTACTAGTCTAATTTGATTGGAATCTCGCCAATGAAAAGTGGGTTTTGATTTCTTCATAACTTCAGGTTTGTTCGTTTTTGGCGAACTGCTAGTCTAATTCGATTCGACTCGAGCCAATTAAAAGTGGTTTATGATTTCAAGTTAACTTCGGGCTTGTTCGTTTTTGGTGAATTGCTAGTCAAACTCGATTGGAATCGAGCCAATGAAAATTGGTTTTTGATTTCATGGTAACTTTTTGTTAGTTCATTTTTGGCGAATTGCTAGTCTAATTCAATTGGAATCGAGGCAATGAAAAGTGGTTTTTGATTTCATGATAACTTCGAGTTTGTTCATTTTTGGCGAATTGCTAGTCGAATTCGATTGGAATCGAGCCAATGAAAGGTAGTTTTTGATTTCATGATATCTTTGGGACTATTCAATTTTGGGGAATTGCTAGACTAGTTCTATTGTAATCGAGCCAATGAAAAGTTATTTTTAATTTCATGATAACTCCGGGTTTGATCACTATTGCGAATTGCTAGTCTAACTCGATTGGAATCAAGCCAATGAAAAGTGTTTTTTGATTTCATGATCACTTCTAGTTTGTTCGTTTTGGCAAATTGCTACTCTAATTTGATTGTAATCGAGCCGTGAAAAGTGGTTTTTGATTTCATTATAACTTCGGGTTTGTTCATTTTTGGCGAATTGCTAGTCTCATTCGATTGGAATTGAGCCAATGAAAAGTGGTTTTTGATTTCATGATAACTTCGGGTTTGTTCGTTTTTGCAAATTGCTAGTCTAATCCAATTGGAATCAAGCCAACGAAAAGTTGTTTTTAATATCATGATAACTTCGGGTTTGTTCGTTTTTGGCGAAATGCAATTCTAATTCGATTGAAATCGAGACAATGAAAGGTGGTCTTTGATTTCATGATAACTTCGAGTTTGATCATTTTTTGGCGAATTGCAAGTCTAATTCGATTGGAATCAAGCCAATGAAAAGTAGTTTTTGATTTAATGATAACTTCGAGTTTGTTCATTTTTGGCGAATTGCTAGTCTAATTCGATTGGAATCGAGCCACTGAAAGGCGGTTTTTGATTTCATGATATGTTTGGGATTGTTCGTTTTTGGCGAATTGCTAGACTAGTTCTATTGTAATTGAGCCAATGAAAAGTGGATTTTAATTTCATGATAACTTCGGGCTTGTTCATTTTTACGAATTGCTAGTCTAATACGATTGGAATCGAGCCAATGAGAGGTGGTTTTTGATTTCAAGATAACTTTGGGTTTGTTCATTTTTGGCGAATTGCGAGTCTAATTCGATTGGAATCGTGCCAATGGAAAGTGATTTTTGATTGCATGATAACTTCGGGTCTGTTCGTTTTTGGCGAATTGCTAGTCTAATTTGATTGGAATCTCGACAATGAAAAGTGGGTTTTAATTTCTTCATAACTTCAGGTTTGTTCGTTTTTGGCGAATTGCTAGTCTAATTCGATTCGAATCGAGCCAATTAAAAGTGGTTTATGATTTCATGTTAACTTCGGGTTTGTTCATTTTTGGTGAATTGCTAGTCAAACTCCATTAGAATCGAGCCAATGAAAATTGGCTTTTGATTTCATGGTAACTTTTTGTTTGTTCATTTTTGGCGAATTGCTAGTCTAATTCGATAGGAATCGAGGCAATGAAAAGTTGTTTTTGATTTCATGATAACTTCGAGTTTTCTCATATTTGGAGAATTGCTAGTTGAATTCGATTGGAATCGAGCCAATGAAAGGTAGTTTTTGATTTCATGATATCTTTGGGACTATTCAATTTTGGGGAATTGCTAGACTAGTTCTATTGTAATCGAGCCAATGAAAAGTTATTTTTAATTTCATGATAACTCCGGGTTTGATCATTTTTGCGAATTGCTAGTCTAACTCGATTGGGATCAAGCCAATGAAAAGTGTTTTTGATTTCATGATCACTTCTAGTTTGTTCGTTTTGACAAATTGCTAGTCTAATTTGATTGTAATCGAGCCGTGAAAAGTGGTTTTTGATTTTATTATAACTTAGGGTTTGTTCATTTTTGGTGAATTGCTAGTCTCAGTCGATTGGAATTGAGCCAATGAAAAGTGGTTTTTAATTTCATGATCACTTTGGGTTTGCTCGTTTTTGCAAATTGCCAGTCTAATCCAATTGGAATCGAGCCAACGAAAAGTTATTTTTAATATCATGATAACGTCGGGTTTGTTCGTTTTTTGTGAAATGCAATTCTAATTCGATTGAAATCGAGACAATGAAAAATGGTCTTTGATTTCATGATAACTTCGAGTTTGTTCATTTTTGGCGAATTGCAAGTCTAATTCGATTGGAATCGAGCCAATGAAAAGTAGTCTTTGATTTCAAGATAACTTTGGGTCTGTTCCTTTTGGCGAATTGCTAGACTAAGTCGATTGGAATCGAGCCAACGAAAAGTTGTTTTTTATATCATGATAACATCGGGTTTGTTTATTTTTGGTGAATTGCTAGTCTAACTCGATTGGAATAGTGCCAATGAAAAGTGGTTTTTGATTTCAAGAGAACTTTGGGTTTGTTCATTTTTGGCGAAATGCTAGTCTAATTCGATTGGAATCGTGCCAATGAAAAGTGATTTTTGATTTCACGATAACTTTACGTCTGTTCATTTATGGCGAATTGCTAGTCTAATTCGATTGGAATCGAGCCGATGAAAAGTGGGTTTTGATTTCTTGATAACTACAGGTTTGTTCATTTTTGCGAATTGCTAGTCTAATTCGATTGGAATTGAGCCAATGAAAAGTTGTTTTGATTTCATGATAACGTCGGGTTTGTTCGTTTTTGGTGGATTGCTAGTCAAACTCGTTTGGAATAGAGCCAATGAAAAGTGGTTTTTTGATTTCATGTTAACTTCGGGCTTGTTCATTTTTGGTGAGTTGCTAGTCTAATTCGATTGGAATCGATCCATTGAAAAGTGCGTTTTGATTTCATGATAACTTCGGGTTTGTTCATTTTTGCAATTGCTAGTCTAATTCGATTGGAATCGAGCCAATGAAAAGTTGATTTTGATTTCATGATAACTTCGGGTTTGTTCACTTTTGGCGAATTGCTAGTCTAATTCGATTGGAATCGAGCCAATGAAAAGTGGTCTTTGATTTCATGATATCTTTGGGATTGTTCGTTTTTGGCGAATTGCTAGACTAGTTCTATTGTAATTGAGCCAATGAAAAGTGGTCTTTAAATTCATGATAACTTCGGGTTTGTTCATTTTTACGAAATACAAGTCTAATACAATTGGAATCGAGCCAATGAGAAGTGGTTTTTGATTTCAAGATAACTTTGGGTTTGTTCATTTTTGGCGAATTGCTAGTCTAATTCGATTGGAATCGTGCCAATGGAAAGTGATTTTTGATTGCATGATAACTTCGTGTCTGTTCATTTTAGGCTATTTGATTGCTACTCTAATTTGATTGTAATCGAGCCGTGAAAAGTGGTTTTTGATTTCATTATAACTTCGGGTTTGTTCATTTTTGGCGAATTGCTTGTCTCATTCGTTTGGAATTGAGCCAATGAAAAGTGGTATTTGATTTCATGATAACTTCGGGTTTGTTCGTTTTTGCAAATTGCTAGTCTAATCCAATTGGAATTAAGCCAATGAAAAGTTGTTTTTAATATCATGATAACTTCGAGTTTGCTCGTTTTTGGCGAAATGCAATTCTAATTCGATTGAAATCGAGCCAATGAAAAGTGGGTTTGATTTCATGATAAGTTCAGGTTTGTTCGTTTTTGCGTATTGCTAGTCTAATTCAATTGGAATTGAGCCAATTAAAAGTTGTTTTGATTTTATGATAACGTCGGGTTTGTTCGTTTTTGGTGGATCGTTAGTCAAACTCGATTGGAATAGAGCCAATGAAAAGTGGTTTTTGATTTCATGGTAACTTCGATTTTGTTCATTTTTGACGAGTTGCTAGTCTAATTCGATTGGAATCGATCCAATGAAAAGTGGGTTTTGATTTCATGATAACTTCAGGTTTGTTCATTTTTGCAATTGCTAGTCTAATTATATTGGAATCGAGCCAATGAAAAGTTGATTTTGATTTCATGAAAACTTCGGGTTTGTTCGCTTTTGGCGAATTGCTAGTATAATTCGATTGGAATTGAGCCAATGAAAAGTGGTTTTTGATTTCATTATAACTTCGAGTTTGTTCATTTTTGACCAATTGCTAGTCTAATTCGATTGGAATCGAGCCAATGAAAGGTGGTTTTTGATTTCATGATATCTTTGGGTTTGTTCATTTTTGGCGAATTACTAGACAAGTTCTAATGTAATCGAGCCAAGGAAAAGTGGTTTTTGATTTCATGACAACTTCGGGTTTGTTCATTTTTTGCGAATTGCTAGTGTGGTTCGATGGGAATCGAGCCATTGAAAAGTGATTTTTGATTTCATGATAACTCCGAGTTTGATCATTTTTTGGCGAATTGCTAGTCTAATTCGATTGGAATCGTGCCAATGAAAAGTTGTTTTTGATTTCATGATAAATTCCCGTCTCTTCATTTTTGGCGAATTGCTAGTCTAATTCTATTGGAATCGTGCCAATGAAAAGTTGTTTTGATTTCATGATAACGTTAGGTTTGTTCGTTTTTGGTAGATTGCTAGTCAAACTCGTTTGGAATAGAGCCAATGAAAAGTAGTTTTTGATTTCGTGGTAACTTTGGGTTTGATCATTTTTGACGAGTTGCTAGTCTAATTCGATTGGAATCGATCCAATGAAAAGTGGGTTTTGATTTCATGATAACTTCAAGTTCGTTCATTTTTGGCAAATTGCAAGTCTAATTCGATAGGAATCGAGTCATTCAAAAGTGGTTTTTGATTTCATGATATCTTTGGGTTTTTTCATTTTTGACGAATTGCTAGTCTAACTCGATTGGAATTGAGCCAATGTAAAGTTATTTTTGATTTCATGATAACTTTGGGTTTGTTTGTTTCTGGCGAATTGCTGGTCTAATTCGATTAGAATCGAACCAATGAAAAGTTGTTTTTGATTTGATGATGACTTCGAGTTTTTTCATTTTTTGCGAATTGCTAGTCTGGTTCGATAGGAATTAAACCATTGAAAAGTGGTTTTTTGATTTCATGATAACTTCGAGTTTGATCATTTTTGGCGAATTGCTAGTCCAATTCGATTGGAAACGAGCCTATGAAAGGTGGTTTTTGATTACATGATATCTTTGGGTTTGTTCATTTTTGGCGAATTGCTAGACTAATTCGATTTGAATCGAGCCAACGAAAAGTTGTTTTTGATATCATGATAACGTCGGGTTTGTTCGTTTTTGGTGAATTGCTAGTCAAACTCGATTGGAATAGAACCAATGAAAAGTTTTTTTTGATTTCATGGTAACTTCGGGTTTGTTCATTTTTGGCAACTTGCTAGTCGAATTCGATTGGAATCGAGCCAATGAAAAGTGGGTTTTGATTTCATGATAACTTCAGGTTTGTTCGTTTTCGCGAATTGCTAGTCTAATTCGATTGGAATCGAGCCAATGAAAAGTTGATTTTGATTTCATGAAAACTTAGGGTTTGTTCGCTTTTGGCGACTTGCTAGTCTAATTCGATTGGAATCGAGCTAATGAAAAGTGGTTTTTGATTTCATGATAACTTCGAGTTTGTTCATTTTTGGCGAATTGCTAGTCTAATTCGATTGGAATAGAGCCAATGAAAGGTGGTTTTTGATTTCATGATATCTTTGGGTTTGTTCATTTTTGGTGAATTGCTAGACTAGTTCTATTGTAATCGAGCCAATGAAAAGTGGTTTTTATTTTCATGACAACTTTGGGTTTGTTAGTTTTTGCGAATTGCTAGTCTAATTCAATTGGAATCGAGCCAATGAAAAGTGGTTTTTGATTTCAAGATAACTATGGGTTTTTTCATTTTTGGCGAATTTCTTGTCTAATTCGATTGGAATCATGCCAATGAAAAGTGGTTTTTAATTTTCGGATAACTTCGGGCTTGTTCATTTTTTGTCGAATTGCTAGTCTAATTCGATTGGAATCGAGCCAATGAAATGTGGTTTTTGATTTCATGATAACTTAGGGTATGATAGTTTTTGGCGAATTGCTAGTCTAATTCGATTGGAATCGAGCCAATGAAATTTGATTTTTGATTTCATGAAAACTTCGAGTTTATTCTTTTTTGGAGAATTGCTAGTCTAGTTTGATTCGAATCGAGCTAATTAAAATTGGTTTTTGATTTCATGATTACTTCAGGTTTGTACAATTTTGGCGAATTGCTAGTCTAATTCGATTGGAATCGTGCCAATGTAAAGTGATTTTTGATTTCATGATAACTTCGGCTTTGTTCGTTTTTGGTAAATTGCTTTTTCTAACGCAATTGGAATCGAGACAATGAAAAGTTGGTTTTGATTTTATGATAACTTCGGGTTTGTTAGTTTTTGGCGAATTGGAATCGAGGCAATGAAAAGTTGTTTTCGGTTTCATGATAACTTCAGGTTTGTTCATTTTTGCGAATTGCTAGTCTAATTTGATTGGAATCGAGCCAATGAAAAGTTGTTTTTGATTTCACGATAACTACGGGTTTGTTCACTTTTGGCGAATTGCTAGTCTAATTCAATTGGAATCGAGCCAATGGAAAGTGGGTTTTGATTTCATGATAACTTCAGCTCTGTTCATTTTTGCGAATTACTAGTCTAATTCGATTGGAATCAAGCTAATGAAAAGTTGTTTTGATTTCATGATAACGTCGAGTTTATTCACTTTTGGTGGATTTCTAGTCAAACTCGATTGGAATAGAGCCAATGAAAAGTAGTTTTTGATTTCATGGTAACTTCGGGTTTGTTCGTTTTTGGCGAATTGCTAGTCTAATTCGATTGGAATCGATCCAATGAAAAGTGGGTTTTGATATCATGATAATTTTAGGTTTGTTCGTTTTTACAAATTGCTAGTCTAATTTGATTGGAATCGAGCCAATGAAAAGTTGTTTTTGATTTTTTGATAACTTCGGGTTTGTTCGCTTTTGGCGAATTGCTAGTCGAATTCGATTGGAATCGAGCCAATGAAAGGTGGTTTTTGATTTCATGATGTCTTTGGAATTGTTCATTTTTGAAGAATTGCGAGACCAGTTCTATTGTTATCGAGCCAATGAAAAGTGATTTTTAATTTCATGATAACTCTGTGTTTGTTCATTTTTGAGAATTGCTAGTCTAATACGATTGTAATCGAGCCAATGAGAAGTGGTTTTTGATTTCAAGATAACTTTGGGTTTGTTCATTTTTGGCGAATTGTTAGTCTAATTCGATTGGAATCGTACCAATGAAAAGTGATTTTTGATTTCATGATAACTTCGCATCTGTTTGTTTTTGGCGAATTGCTAGTCTAATTCGATTGGAATCGAGCCAATGAAAAGTGGGTTTTGATTTCTTGATAACTTCGGGTTTGTTCATTTTTACGAATTACTAGTCCAATTCGATTTGAATCGAGCCAATGAAAAGTTGTTTTGATTTCATGATAACATCTGGTTTGTACCTTTTTTGGTGGATTTCTAATCAAACTCGATTGGAATAGAGCCAATGAAAAGTAGTTTTTGATTTCATGGTAACTTTAGGTTTGTTCGTTTTCGGCGAATTGCTAGTCTAATTCGATTTGAATCGATCCAATGAAAAGTGGGTTTTGATTTCATGATAACTTCAGGTTTGTTCGTTTCTGCGAATTGCTAGTCTAATTCGATTGGAATCGAGCCAAGGAAAAGTTGCTTTTGATTTCATGATAACTTCGGGTTTGTTCGCTTTTGGCGAATTGCTAGTCTAATTCGATTGGAATCGTGCCAATGAAATGTGGTTTTTGATTTCATGATAACTTCGAGCTTGTTCATTTTCAGAGAATTGGTAGTCTAATTCGATTGGAATCAAGCTAATGAAAGGTAGTTTTTGATTTCATGATATCTTTCGGATTGTTCATTTTTAATGAATTGCTGGACTAGTTCTATTGTAATCGAGCCAATGAGAAGTGGCTTTTAATTTCATGATAACTCCGAGTTTGTTCATTTTTGCGAATTGCTAGCCTAATACGATTGGAATCGAGCCATTGAGAAGTGTTTTTTGATTTCAACATAACTTTGGGTTTGTTCATTTTTGGCGAATCACTAGTCTAATATGATTGGAATCGAGCCATTGAGAAGTGTATTTTGATTTAAACATAACTTCGGGTTTGTTCATTTTTGGCGAATCGCTCATCTAATTTGATTGGAATCGAGCCGATGAAATGTGTTTTTTGATTTCATGATAACTTAGGGTTTGTTCATTTTTGGCGAATTGCTAGTCTAACTCGATTGGAATTGAGCCAATGTAAAGTTATTTTTGATTTCATGATAAATTCGGGTTTATTCATTTTTGGCCAATTTCTAGTCTTATTCGATTGGAATCAAGCTAATGAACAGTGTTTTTTAATTTCATGATCACTTCCAGTTTGTTCGTTTTTGGCGAATTGCTAGTCTAATTTGATTCTAATCGAGCCAATGAAAAGTGGTTTTTGATTTCATGATAACTTCGAGTATGTTTATTTTTGGCGAATTGCCAGTCTAACTCGATTGGTATTAAGCCAATGAAAAGTGATTTTTGATTTCATGATAACTTCGAGTTTGTTCTTTTTTGGCGAATTGCTAGTCTAATTCGATTGGAATCGAGCCAATGAAAAGTTGTTTTGGATTTCATGATAACTTCGGGCTTTTTCATTTTTAGCGAATTGCTAGTCTAATTCGATTGGAATCGAGCCAATGAAAAGTGGTTTTTGATTTCATG
This sequence comes from Olea europaea var. sylvestris, assembly GCF_002742605.1. NCBI lineage: Eukaryota > Viridiplantae > Streptophyta > Magnoliopsida > Lamiales > Oleaceae > Olea > Olea europaea. The sequence continues at coordinate 161,371 of NW_019230413.1, forward strand.
ATAACTTCGAGTTCGTTCATTTTTGGCGAATTACTAGTCTAATTGGATTGGAATCGAGCCAATGAAAGGTGGTTTTTGATTTCATGATATCTTTTGGTTTGTTCATTTTTGATGAATTGCTAAACTAGTTCTGTTGTAATCGTGCCAATGAATAGCGATTTTTGATTTCATGATAACTTCGGGTTTGTTCGTTTTTGCGAATTGCTAGTCTAATTCGATTGGAATCGAGCCAATGAAAAGTGGTTTTTGATTTCAAGATAACTTTGTGTTTGTTCATTTTCGGAAAATTTCTAGTCCAATTCGATTGGAATTGAGCCAATGAAAAGTGGTTTTTGATAATCGGAAAACTTCGAGTTTGTTCATTTTTGTCGAATTGCTAGTCGAATTCGATTGGAATCGAGCCGATGAAATGTGGCTTTTGATTTCGTGATAAGTTAGGCTTTGTTCGTTTTTGACGAATTGCTAGTCTAATTCGATTGGAATCGAGCCAATGAAATTTGGTTTTTGATTTCATTAAAAACTTTGAGTTTGTTCATTTTTGGCGAATTGCTAGTCTAATTCGATTCGAATCGAGCCAATCAAAAGTGGTTTTTGGTTTCATGACAACTTTGGGTTTCTTCGTTTTTGGCGAATTGCTAGTCAAACTCCATTGGAATCGAGCCAATGAAAAGTGGCTTTTGATTTCATGATCCCTTCGGGTATGCTCATTTTTGGCGAATCGCCTGACTAATTCGATTGGAATCGAGCCAATGAAAAGTTATTTTTGATATCATGATAACGTCGGGTTTGTTCGTTTTTGGTGAAATGCTAGTCAAACTCGTTTGGAATAGAGAAAGTGAAAAGTGGTTTTTGATTTCATGATAACTTCGGGTTTGTTCGTTTTTGCGAATCGCGAGTCTAATTCGATTAGAATTGAGCCAATGAAAAGTTGTTTCTGATTTCATGATAACTTCGAGTTTGTTCATTTTTTGCCAATTGCTAGTGTGGTTCGATGGGAATCGAGCCAATGAAAAGTGGATTTTGATTTCATGATAACTTCGAGTTCGATCGTTTTTTACAAATTGCTAGTCTAATTCGATTGGAATCGAGCCAATGAAAAGTTGTTTTCGATTTCATGATCACTTCGGGTTTGTTCATTTTTGACGAATTGCTGGTCTAATTCAATTGGAATCTAGCCAGTGAAAAGTTGTTTTTGATTTCATGATTACCACAGGTTTGCTCGTTTTTGGCAAATTGCTAGTCTTATTGGATTGGAATCTAGCCAATGAAAAGTGGTTTTTGATTTCATGATATCTTAGGGTTTGTTCGTTTTTGGCGAATTGCTAGTCAAACTCGATTGGAATCGAGCCAATGAAAAGTGGTTTTTGATTTCAAGAGAACTTTGGGTTTGTTCGTTTTTGTGAATTGCTAGTCTAATTCGATTAGAATCGTGCCAACGAAAAGTTGTTTTTGATTTCATGATAACTTCGAGTTTTTTCATTTTTTACGAATTGCTAGTTTGGTTCGATGGGAATCGAGTCAATGAAAAGTGGCTTTTGGTTTCATGATAACTTCGAGTTTGATCATTTTTGACGAATTGCTAGTCTAATTCGATTGGAATTGTGCCAATGAAAAGTGATTTTTTATTTCCTGATTACTTCGCGTCTGTTCGTTTTTGGCGAATTGCTAGTCTAATTCGATTGGAATCGAGCCAATGAAAAGTGGTTTTTGATTTCAAGATAACTTTGTGTTTGCTCATTTTCGGCAAATTTCTAGTCCAATTCGATTGGAATTGAGCCAATGAAAAGTGGTTTTTGATTTTCGGATAACTTTGGGTTTGTTCATTTTTATCGAATTACCAGTCGAATTCGATTGGAATCGAGCCGATGAAAGGTGGTTTTTGATTTCGTGATAACTTAAGGTTTGTTCATTTTTGGCAAATTGCTAGTCTAATTCGATTTAAATCGAGCCAATGAAATTTGGTTTTTGATTTCATGAAAACTTAGAGTTTGTTCATTTTTGGCGAATTGCTAGTCTAATTCAATTCGAATCAAGCCAGTTAAAAGTGGTTTTTGATTTCATGATAACTTCGGGCTTGTTCGTTTTTGGCTAATTGCTTGTCAAACTCCATTGGAATCAAGCCAGTGAAAAGTGATTTTTGATTTCATGATCCCTTTGGGTATGTTCGTTTTTGGCAAATCGCCTGACTAATTCGATTGGAATTGAGTCAATGGAAAGTTATTTTTGATTTCATGATAACTTCAGGTTTGTTCGTTTTTGGTAAATTGCTAGTCAAACTCGATTGGAGTAGAGCCAATGAAAAGCGATTTTTTATTTCATGGTGACTTCGGGTTTGTTCGTTTTTGGCGAATTGCTAGTCTAATTCGATTGGAAACAAGCCAATGAAATGTTGTTCCAGATTTCATGATAAATTTAGGTTTTTTCGTTTTTGGCAAATTGCAAGTCTAATTCGATTGAAATCGAGCCAATGAAAAGTGGTTTTTAATTTCATGATAACTTCGAGTTTGTTCACTTTTGGCAAATTAATAGTCTAATTCGATTGGAATCGAGCCAATGAAAGGTGGTTTTTGATTTCATGATATCTTTGGGTTTGTTCATTTTTGGCGAATTGCTGGGCTAGTTCTTTTTTAATCAAGCCAATGAAAAGTGATTATTGATTTCAGCATAACTTCGGGTTCGTTCGTTTTTGCGAATTGCTAGTCTAATTCGATTGGAATCGAGCCAATGAATAGTGGTTTTCGATTTCAAGATAACTTTGTGTTAGTTCATTTTTGGTAAATTTCTAGTCCAATTCGATTGGAATCGAGCCAATGAAAAGTGGTTTTTGATTTTCGGATAACTTCGCGTTTGTTCATTTTTGTCGAATTGCTAGTCTAATTCGATTGGAATCGAGCTGATGAAATGTGCTTTTTGATTTCGTGATAACTTAGGGTTTGTTCGTCTTTGGCGAATCGCTAGTCTAATTCGATTGGAATCGACCCAATGAAATTTGGTTTTTGATTTCATGAAAACTTCGAGTTCGTTTGTTTTTGGCGAATTGCTAGTCTAATTCGATTAGAATTGAGCCAATTAAAAGTGGTTTTTGATTTCATGATAACATCAAGTTTGTTCATTTTTGGTGAATTGGAAGCCTGATTCGATAGGAATCGAGCCAATGAAAAGTTGTTTTTGATTTCATGATACCTTTGGGTTTGTTCGTTTTAGGTGAATTGCTAGTCTAACTCGATTAGAATCGAGCCAATGTAAAGTTATTTTTGATTTCATGATAACTTCTGGTTTGTTCGTTTTTGGCGACTTGCTAGTCAAACTCGATTGGAATCGAGCCAATGAAATTTGGATTTCGATTTCATGAAAACTTCGAGTTTGTTCGTTTTTGGCGAATTGCTTGTCTAATTCGATTCAAATCGAGCCAATTAAAAGTGGTTTTTGATTTCATGATAACTTCAGGTTTGTTCATTTTTGGCGAATTGCTAGTCAAACTCGAATGGAATCGAGCAAATGAGAATTGGTTTTTGATTTCATGGTAACTTAGAGTTTTTTCATTTTGGGAGAATTGCTAGTCTAATTCGATTGGAATCGAGCTGAAAAAATGTGTTTTTCGATTTCATGATAACTTAGGGTTTGTTCATTTTTGGCGAATTGCAAGTTTAATTCGATTGGAATCGAGCCAATGAAATTTGGTTTTTGATTTCATGAAAACTTCGAGTTTGTTCATTTTTGGCGAATTGTAAGATTAATTCGATAAAATCGAGCCAATGAAAAATGGTTTTTGATTTCTTGATAACTTTGGGTTTGTTCGATTCAGGTGAATTGCTAGTCTAACTCGATTGGAATCGAGCCAATGTAAAGTTATTTTTGATTTCATGATAACTTTGGGTTTGTTCGTTTTTGGCGAATTGCTAGTCAAACTCGATTGGAATCGAGCCAATGAAAAGTGGTTTTTGATTTCATGATAACTTCGGGTTTGTTCGTTTTTACGAATTGCTAGTCTAATTCGATTAGAATCATGCCAATGAAAAGTTGTTTTAATTTCATGATAACTTCGAGTTTTTTCATTTTTTGCGAATTGCTAGTCTGGTTCGATGGGAATCGAGTCAATGAAAAGTGGTTTTTGATTTCATGATAACTTCGAGTTTTTTCATTTTTTGCGAATTGCTAGTCTGGTTCGATGGGAATCGAGTCAATGAAAAGTGGTTTTTGATTTCATGATAACTTCGAGTTTGATCATTTTTGGCGAATTGCTAGTCTAATTTGATTGGAATCGTGCCAATGAAAAGTGATTTTTGATTTCATGATAACTTTGTGTCTGTTCATTTTTGGCAAATTGCTTGTCTAATTCGATTGGAATCGAGCCAATGAAAAGTTGTTTTGATTTCATGATAACGTCGGGTTTGTTCATTTTTGGTGAATATCTAGTCAAACTCAATTGTAATAGAGCCAGTGAATAGTGGCTTTCAAATTCATGGTAGCTTTGGTTTGTTCGTTTTTGCGAATCGCTAGACTAATTCGATTAGAATCAAGCCAATGAAATGTTGTTTTTGATTTCATGATAACTTCGAGTTTGTTCATTTTTTGCCAATTGCTAGTGTGGTTTGATGGGAATCGAGCCAATGAAAAGTGATAACTTCGAGTTCTATCATTTTTTACGAATTTCTAGCCTAATACGATTGGAATCGAGCCAATAAAAAGTGGCTTTCGATTTCATGATAACTTCAGATTTTTTCGTTTTTGCAAATTGCTAGTCTAATTCGATTGGAATCGAGCCAATGAAAAGTGGATTTTGAGTTCGTGATAGCATCATGTTTGTTCGTTTTTGTGAATTTCTAGACTAATTCAATTGGAATCTAGCCAGTGAAAAGTTGTTTTTCTTTTCATGATAACTACGAGTTTGTTTATTTTTTGCAAATTGCTAGTCTAATTTGATTGGAATCGAGCCACTGAAATGTTGTTTTTGATTTCATGATAACTTCAAGTTTGTTCATTTTGGACGAATTGTAAGATTAATTCGATAGGAATCGAGCCAATGAAAAGTGGTTTTTGATTTCATGATATCTTTGGGTTTGTTCGGTTTAGGTGAATTGCTAGTCTAACTCGATTGGAATCGAGCCAATGTGAAGTTATTTTTGATTTCATGATAACTTCGGATTTGTTCGTGTTTGGCGAATTGCTAGTCAAACTCGATTGGAATCGAGCCAATGAAAAGTGATTTTTGATTTCATGATAACTTCGGGTTTGTTCGTTTTTACGAATTGCTAGTCTAATTCGATTAGAATCGTGCCAATGAAAAGTTGTTTTCATTTCATGATAACTTCGAGTTTTTTCATTTTTTGCGAATTGCTAGTTTGGTTCGATGGGAATCAGGTCAATGAAAAGTGGTTTTTGATTTCATGATAACTTCGAGTTTGATCATTTTTGGCGGATTGCTAGTCTAATTTGATTGGAATCGTGCCAATGAAAAGTGATTTTTGATTTCATGATAACTTTGTGTCTGTTCATTTTTGGCGAATTGCTAGTCTAATTCGATTAGAATCGAGCCCAAGAAAAGTTGTTTTGATTTCATGATAACGTCGGGTTTGTTCATTTTTGGTGAATAGCTAGTCAAACTCAATTGGAATAGAGCCAATGAATAGTGGCTTTTGAATTCATGGTAACTTTGGGTTTGTTCGTTTTTACGAATCGCTAGTCTAATTCGATTAGAATCGAGCCAATGAAATGTTGTTTTTGATTTCACGATAACTTTGAGTTTGTTCACTTTTTGCCAATTGCTAGTGTGGTTCGATGGGAATCGAGCCAATGAAAAGTGGTTTTTGATTTCATGATAACTTTGAGTTCGATCGTTTTTTACGAATTGCTAGTCCAATACGATTGGAATCGAGCCAATGAAAAGTTGTTTTCAATTTCATGATAACTTCAGATTTTTTCGTTTTCGCGAATTGCTAGTCTAATTCGACTGGAATCGAGCGAATAAAAAGTTGTTTTGATTTCATGATAACGTTGGGTATGTTCATTTTTGGTGAATTGCTAGTCAAACTCGATTGGAATATAGCCAATGAAAAGTGGTTTTTGATTTCATGGTAACTTCGGGTTTGTTCGCATTTGGCGAATTGCTAGTCTAATTCGATTGGGTTTTGATTTCTTGATAACTTCAGGTTTGTTCATTTTTACGAATTTCTAGTCTAATTCGATTGGAATCTAGCCAGTGAAATGTTGTCTTTGATTTCATGATAACTACGAGTTTGTTCATTTTTGGCGAATTGCTAGTCTAATTCGATTGGAATCGAGCCACTGAAAAGTTGTTTTTGATTTCATGATAACTTCAAGTTTGTTCGTTTTTGGCAAATTGCTAGTCTAACTCGATTGGAATCGAGCCAATGAAAAGTGGTTTTTGATTTCATGATAACTTCGGGTTTGTTCATTTTTACGAATTGCTAGTCTAATTCGATTAGAATCGTGTCAATGAAAAGTTGTTTTTGATTTCATGAGAACTTCGAGTTTAATCATTTTTCCCGAATTGCTATTCTAATTCGAATGGAATCGAGCCAATGAAAAGTGATTTTTGATTTCACGATAACTTCGAGTTTGATCATTTTTGGCGAATTGCTAGTCTAATTCGATTGGAATCGTGCCAATGAAAAGTGGGTTTTAATTTCATGATAACTTCAGGTTTTTTCGTTGTTACGAATTGCTAGTCTAATTCGATAGGAATCGCGCCAATGAAAAGTTGTTTTGATTTCATGATAACGTCGGGTTTGTTGGTTTTTTGGTGAATTGCTAGTCAAACTCGATTGGAATAGAGCCAATGAAAAGTGATTTTTGATTTCATGGTAACTTCGGGTTTGTTTGTTTTTGGGGAATTGCTAGTCTAATTCGATTGGAATCAAACCAATGAAAAGTGGGTTTTGATTTCATGAAAATTTCAGGTTTGTTCATTTTTACAATTCGTTAGTCTAATTCGATTGGAATCAAGCAAATGCAAAGTTGTTTTTGATTTCATGATAACTTCGATTTTGTTTGCTTTTGGCGAATTACTAGTCCAATTCGATTGGAATCAAGCCAATGAAAAGTTGTTTTTGATTTTGTGATAACTTCGGGTTGGTTCATTTTTGGCGAAATGCTAGTCTAATTCGATTTGAATCGAGTCAATGAGAAGTGTCTTTTGATATCATGATAACTTCAGGTTTGGTCGTTTTTTGCTAGGTGCTAGTCTAATTCGATTGGAATAGAACCAATGAAATGTAGCTTTTGATTTAATGATAACTTTAGGTTTGTTCATTTTTGGCAAATTGCTCATCTAATTCAATTGGAATCGAGCCAATGAAAAGTGGTTTTTGATTTCATGATAACTTCGGGTTTGTTCATTTTTGCGAATTGCTAGTCTAATTCGATTAGAATCGTGTCAATGAAAAGTTGTTTTTGATTTCATGATAAGTTCGAGTTTTTTTATTTTTTGCGAATTGGTAGTCTGGTTCGATGGGAATCGAGTCAATGAAAAGTGATTTTTGATTTCACGATAACTTCGAGTTTGATCATTTTTGGCGAATTGCTAGTCTAATTCGATTGGAATCGTGCCAATGAAAAGTGGGTTTTAATTTCATGATAACTTCAGGTTTTTTCGTTGTTTCGAATTGCTAGTCTAATTCGATAGGAATCGCCCCAATGAAAAGTTGTTTTGATTTCATGATAACGTCAGGTTTGTTGGTTTTTTGGTGAATTGCTAGTCAAACTCGATTGGAATAGAGCCAATGAAAAGTGATTTTTGATTTCATGGTAACTTCGGGTTTGTTTGTTTTTGGGGAATTGCTAGTCTAATTCGATTGGAATCAAACCAATGAAAAGTGGGTTTTGATTTCATGAAAATTTCAGGTTTGTTCATTTTTACAATTCGTTAGTCTAATTCGATTGGAATCAAGCAAATGCAAAGTTGTTTTTGATTTCATGATAACTTCGATTTTGTTTGCTTTTGGCGAATTACTAGTCCAATTCGATTGGAATCAAGCCAATGAAAAGTTGTTTTTGATTTCATGATAACTTCGAGTTTGTTCATTTTTGGCGAATTACGAGTCTAATTCGATTGGAATCGAGCCAATGAAAGGTGGTTTTCGATTTCATGATATCTTTTGGTTTGTTCGTTTTTGATGAATTGCTAAACTAGTTCTGCTGTAATCGTGCCAATGAAAAGCGATTTTTGATTTCTTGATAACTTCGGGTTTGTTCATTTTTGCGAATTGCTAGTCTAATTCGATTGGAATCGAGCCAATGAAAAGTGGTTTTTGATTTCAAGAAAACTTTGTGTTTGTTAATTTTCGGCAAATTTCTTGTCCAATTCTATTGGAATTGAGCCAATGAAAAGTGGTTTTTGATTTTCGGATAACTTCGGGTTTGTTCATTTTAGTCGAATTGCTAGTCAAATTCGATTGGAATCGAACCGATGAAATGTGGTTTTTGATTTCGTGATAACTTAGGGTTTGTTCGTTTTTGGTGAATTGCTAGTCTAATTCGATTGGAATCGAGCCAATGAAATTTGGTTTTTGATTTCATGAAAACTTCGAGTTTGTTCATTTTTGACAGATTGCTAATCTAATTCGATTCGAATCGAGCCAATTAAAAGTGGTTTTTGATTTCATGATCCCTTCGGGTATGTTCGTTTTTGGCGAATCACCTTACTAATTCGATTGGAATTGAGCCAATGAAAAGTTGTTTTTGATATCATGATAACGTCGGGTTTGTTCATTTTTGGAGAATTGCTCGCCAAACTCGATTGGAATAGAGCCAATGAAAAGTCGTTTTTTATTTTATGGTGACTTCAAGTTTGTTCGTTTTTGGCGGCTTGCTAGTCTAATTCGATTGGAATCGAGCCAATGAAAAGTTGTTTTGGATTTCATGATAAATTCGGGTTTTTTCATTTTTGGCAAATTGCAAGTCTAATTCGATTGGAATCGAGCCAATGAAAAGTGGTTTTTAATTTCATGATAACTTCGAGTTTGTTCATTTTTGGTGAATTACTAGCGTAATTCGATTGGAATCGAGCCAATGAAAGGTGGTTTTTTATTTCATGATATCTTTGGGTTTGTTCATTTTTAGCGAATTGCTAGACTAGTTCTTTTGTAATCGGGCCAATGAAAAGTGATTTTTGATTTCATGATAACTTCGGGTTCGTTCGTTTTTGCGAATTGCTATTCTAATTCGATTGGAATCAAGCCAATGAAAAGTGGTTTTAAACTTCAAGATAACTTTGTGTTTGTTCATTTTTGGCAAATTTCTAGTCCAATTCGATTGGAATCGAGCCAATGAGAAGTGGTTTTTGATTTTCGGGTAACTTCGGGTTTGTTCATTTTTGCCGAATTGCTAGTCTGATTCGATTGGAATCGAGCTGATGAAATGTGGTTTTTGTGATAACTTAGGTTTTTTTCATTTTTGGCGAATCGCTAGTCTAATTCGATTGGAATCGAGCCAATGAAATTTGGTTTTTGATTTCATGAAAACTTCGAGTTTGTTCATTTTTGGCGAATTGCTAGTGTAATTCGATTCGAATTGAGCCAATTAAAAGTGACTTTTGATTTCATGATAACTTCAGGTTGGTTCGTTTTTGTGAATTGCTAGTCAAATTTGATTGGAATCTAGCCAGTGAACAGTTGTTTTTAATTTCATGGAAACTACGAGTTTGTTCATTTTTGGAGAATTGCTAGTCTAATTAAATTGGAATCGAGCCACTGAAATTTTTTTTTGATTTCATGATAACTTCAAGTTTGTTCATTTTTGGAGAATTGGAAACCTAATTCGATTGGAATCGAGCCATTGAAAAGTGGTTTTTGATTTCATGATATCTTTGGGTTTGTTCGTTTTAGGTGAATTGCTAGTCTAACTCGATTGGAATCGAGCCAATGTAAAGTTATTTTTGATTTCATGATAACTTTGGGTTTGTTCGTTTTGGCGAATTGCTAGTCAAACTCGATTGGAATCGAGCCAATGAAATTAGGTTTTTGATTTCATGAAAACTTCGAGTTTGTTCATTTTTGGCGAATTGATAGTCTAATTCGATTCTAATCGAGCCAGTTAAAAGTGGTTTTTGATTTCATGATAACTTTGAATTTGTTCGTTTTTGGCGAATTGCTAGTCAAACTCGATTGGAATTGAGCTAAGGAGAATTGGTTTTTGATTTCATGATAACTTCGAGTTTGTTCGTTTTTGGCGAATTTCTAGTCTAATTTGATTGGAGTCGTGCCAATGTAAAGTGATTTTTGCTTTCATGATAGTTCGTTTTTGGCGAATTGCTAGTCTAACTCGATTGGAATCGAGACAATGAAAAGTGGTAATTGGTTTTATGATAACTTCATGTTTGTTCGTTTTTGGGAATTTCTAGTCTAATTCGATTAGAATCGAGCCATTGAAAAGTGGTTTTTGATTTTCGGATAACTTCGGGTTTGTTCAATTTTGTCGAATTGCTAGTCTAATTCTATTGGAATCGAGCCGATGAAATGTGTTTTTTGATTTCACGACAACTTAGGGTTTGTTCGTTTTTGGCGAATTGCAAGAGTAATTCGATTGGAATCGAGCCAATGAAATTTGGTTTTTGATTTCATGAAAAACTTCGAGTTCATTCATTTTTGACGAATTGCTAGCCTAATTCGATTTGAATCGAGCCAATTGAAAGTGGTTTTTGATTTCATGATATATTCGGGTTTGTTCATTTTTGGCGAATTGCTAGTCAAACTCGACTGGAATCAAGCCAATGAAAATTGGTTTTTGATTTCATGGTGACTTCGGGTTTGTTCGTTTTTGGCGAATTGCTAGTCTAATTCGATTGGAATCGTGCCAATGTAAAGTGATTTTTTATTTCATGATAACTTCGGGTTTGTTCATTTTTGGCGAATTGCTAGTGTGGTTCGATGGGAATCGAGCTAATGAAAAGTGGTTTTTGATTTCATGATTAGTTCGGGTTTGTTCGTTTTTGCGAATTGCTAGTCTAATTCGATTGGAATCGAGCCAATGAAAAGTTGTTTTTGATATCATGATAACTACGGGTTTGTTCGCTTTTGGCAAAATGCTAGTCTAATTCGATTGGAATCGAGCCAATGAAAAGTGGTTTTTGATTTCACGATAACTTCAAGTTTGTTCATTTTTAGCGAATTGCTAGTCTAATTCGATAGGATCGAGCTAATGAAAAGTGGTTTTTGATTTCGCGATATCTTTGAGTTTGTTCGTTTTTGGCAAATTGCTAGACTAACTCCATTGGAATCGAGCCAATGTAAAGTTTTTTTTTTGATTTCATGATAACTTCGGGTTTGTTCGTTTTTGGCAAATTTCTAGTCAAACACGATTGGAATAGAGCAAATGAAAAGTGGTTTTTGATTTCATGATAACTTCGGGTTTGTTCGTTTTTGCGAATCGCTAGTCTAATTCGATTAGAATTGAGCCAATGAAAAGTTGTTTTTGATTTCATGATAACTTCGAGTTTGTTCATTTTTTGCCAATTGCTAGTGTGGTTCGATGGGAATCGAGCCAATGAAAAGTGGTTTTTGATTTCATGATAACTTCGAGTTCGATCGTTTTCTACGAATTGCTAGTCTAATTTGATTGGAATCGAGCCAATGAAAAGTGGTTTTCGATTTTTTGATCACTTCGAGTTTGTTCATTTTTTACGAATTGCTAGTCTAATTCGATTGGAATCTGGCCATGAAAAGTTGTTTTGGATTTTATGATAACCAGAGGTTTGCTCGTTTTTGGTGAATTGCTAGTCTTATTGGATTGGAATCGAGCCAATGAAAAGTTGTTTTTGATTTCATGATAACTTCAAGTTTGTTCATTTTTGGTGAATTGCAAGCCTAATTCGATAGGAATCGAGTCAATGAAAAGTGGTTTTGATTTCATGATATCTTAGGGTTTGTTCGTTTTAGGTGAATTGCTAGTCTAACTCGATTGGAATCGAGCCAATGCAAAGTTATTTTTGATTTCATGATAACTTCGGGTTTGTTCGTTTTTGACGAATTGCTAGTCAAACTCGATTGGAATCGAGCCAATGAAAAGTGGTTTTTGATTTCAAGATAACTTTGGGTTTTTTCTTTTTTGCGAATTGCTAGTCTAATTCGATTAGAATCGTGCCAATGAAATGTTGTTTTTGATTTCATGATAACTTCGAGTTTTTTCATTTTTTGCGAATTGCTAGGTTGGTTCGATGGGAATCAAGTCAATGAAAAGTGATTTTTGATTTCATGATAACTTCGACTTTGATCATTTTTGGTGAATTGCTAGTCTAGTTCGATTGGAATCGTGCCAATGTAATGTGATTTTTGATTTCATGATAACTTCGCGTTTGTTCATTTTTGGCGAATTGCTAGTCTAATTCGATTGGAATCGAGCCAATGAAAAGTGGATTTTGATTTCACGATAACTTAAGGTTTTTTCATTTTTGCGAATCGCTAGTCTAATTCGATTGGAATCGAGCCAAAGAAAAGTTGTTTTGAGTTCCTGATAACGTCGGGTTTGTTCATTTTTGGTGAATTGCTAGTCAAACTCGATTGGAATAGAGCCAACGAAAAGTGGATTTTGATTTCATGGTAACTTCGGGTTTGTTCATTTTTGGCGAATTGCTAGTCTAATTCGATTGGAATTGAGCCAATGAAAAGTGGTTTTTGAGTTCGTGATAGCATCATGTTTGTTCGTTTTTGTGAATTGCTAGTCTAATTCAATTGGAATCTAGCCAGTGAAAAGTTTTTTTTGTTTTCATGATAACTACGAGTTTGTTTATTTTTTACGAATTGCTAGTCTAATTCGATTGGAATCGAGCCACTGAAATGTTGTTTTTGATTTCATGATAACTTCAAGTTTGTTCATTTTTGGCGAATTGTAAGATTAATTCGATAGGAATCGAGCCAATGAAAAGTGGTTTTTGATTTCATGATATCTTTGGGTTTGTTCGGTTTAGGTGAATTGCTAGTCTAACTCGATTGGAATCGAGTCAATGTGAAGTTATTTTTGATTTCATGATAACTTCGGATTTGTTCGTTTTTGGCGAATTGCTAGTCAAACTCGATTGGAATCGAGCCAATGAAAAGTGATTTTTGATTTCATGATAACTACGGTTTTGTTCGTTTTTACGAATTGCTAGTCTAATTCGATTAGAATCGTGCCAATGAAAAGTTGTTTTCATTTCATGATAACTTCGAGTTTTTTCATTTTTTGTGAATTGCTAGTTTGGTTCGATGGGAATCGAGTCAATGAAAAGTGATTTTTGATTTCATGATAACTTCGAGTTTGATCATTTTTGGCGAATTGCTAGTCTAATTCGATTGGAATCGAGCCAATGAAATGTTGTTTTTGATTTCATGATAACTTTGAGTTTGTTCACTTTTTGCCAATTGCTAGTGTGGTTCGATGGGCATCAAGCCAATGAAAAGTGGTTTTTGATTTCATGATAACTTCGAGTTCGATCGTTTTTTACGAATTGCTAGTCCAATACGATTGGAATCGAGCCAATGAAAAGTTGTTTTCAATTTCATGATAACTTCAGATTTTTTCATTTTCGCGAATTGCTAGTCTAATTCGATTGGAATCGAGCCAACAAAAAGTTGTTTTGATTTCATGATAATGTTGGGTATGTTCATTTTTGGTGAATTGCTAGTCAAACTCGATTGGAATAGAGCCAATGAAAAGTTGTTTTTGATTTCATGGTAACTTCGGGTTTGTTCGCATTTGGTGAATTGCTAGTGTAATTCGACTGGAATCGAGCCAATGAAAAGTGGGTTTTGATTTCTTGATAACTTCAGGTTTGTTCATTTTTACGAATTTCTAGTCTAATTAGATTGGAATCTAGCCAGTGAAATGTTGTTTTTGATTTCATGATAACTACGAGTTTGTTCATTTTTGGCGAATTGCTAGTCTAATTCGATTGGAATCGAGCCACTGAAAAGTTGTTTTTGATTTCATGATAACTTCAAGTTTGTTCGTTTTTGGTGAATTGCTAGTCTAACTCAATTGGAATCGAGCCAATGAAAAGTGGTTTTTGATTTCATTATAACTTCGGGTTTGTTCATTGTTGCGAATTGCTAGTCTAATTCGATTAGAATCGTGTCAATGAAAAGTTATTTTTGATTTCATGATAAGTTCGAGTTTTTTCATTTTTTGCGAATTGGTAGTCTGGTTCGATGGGAATCGAGTCAATGAAAAGTGATTTTTGATTTCATGATAACTTCGAGTTTGATCATTTTTGGCGAATTGCTAGTCTAATTCGATTGGAATCGTGCCAATGAAAAGTGGGTTTTAATTTCATGATAACTTCAGGTTTTTTCGTTGTTACGAATTGCTAGTCTAATTCGATAGGAATCGCGCCAATGAAAAGTTGTTTTGATTTCATGATAACGTCGGGTTTGTTGGTTTTTTGGTGAATTGCTAGTCAAACTCGATTGGAATAGAGCCAATGAAAAGTGATTTTTGATTTCATGGTAACTTCGGTTTTGTTTGTTTTTGGGGAATTGCTAGTCTAATTCGATTGGAATCAAACCAATGAAAAGTGGGTTTTGATTTCATGAAAATTTCAGGTTTGTTCATTTTTACGATTTGCTAGTCTAATTCGATTGGAATCAAGCCAATGCAAAGTTGTTTTTGATTTCATGATAACTTCGGATTTGTTTACTTTTGGCGAATTACTAGTCCAATTCGATTGGAATCAAGCCAATGAAAAGTGGTTTTTGATTTCATGATAACTTCGAGTTTGTTCATTTTTGGCGAATTACTGGTCTAATTCGATTGGAATCGAGCCAATGAAAGGTGGTTTTCAATTTCATGATATCTTTTGGTTTGTTCGTTTTTGATGAATTGCTAAACTAGTTCTGCTGTAATCGTGCCAATATAAAGCGATTTTTGATTTCATGATAACTTCGGGTTTGTTCATTTTTGCGAATTGCTAGTCTAATTCGATTGGAATCGAGCTAATGAAAAGTGATTTTTGATATCAAGATAACTTTGTGTTGGTTCATTTTCGGCAAATTTCTTGTCCAATTCTATTGGATTTGAGCCAACGAAAAGTGGTTTTTGATTTTCGGATAACTTCGGGTTTGCTCATTTTTGTCGAATTGCTAGTCAAATTCGATTGGAATTGAGCCGATGAAATGTGGTTTTTTATTTCGTGATAACATAGGGTTTGTTCGTTTTTGGTGAATTGCTAGTCTAATTCGATTGGAATCGAGCCAATGAAATTTGGTTTTGGATTTCATGAAAACTTCGAGTTTGTTCATTTTTGACAAATTGCTAGTCTAATTCGATTCGAATCGAGCCAATTAAAAGTGATTTTTGATTTCATGATAACTTCGGGTTTTTTCATTTTTGACGAATTGCGAGTCAAACTCCATTGGAATCGAGCCAATGAAAAGTGATTTTTGATTTCATGATCCCTTCGGGTATGTTCATTTTTGGCGAATTGATTGACTAAATCGATGGAATTGAGCTAATGAAAAGTTGTTTTTGATATCATGATAACGTCGGGTTTATTCATATTTGGTGAATTGCTAGCCAAACTCGATTGGAATAGAGCCAATGAAAAGTCGTTTTTTATTTCATGGTGACTTCAAGTTTGTTCGTTTTTGGCGACTTGCTAGTCTAATTCGATTGGAATCGAGCCAATGAAAAGTTGTTTTGGATTTCATGATAAATTCGGGTTTTTTCATTTCTGGCAAATTGCAAGTCTAATTCGATTGGAATCGAGCCAATGAAAAGTGGTTTTTAATTTCATGATAACTTCGAGTTTGTTCATTTTTTGCGAATTACTAGTGTAATTCAATTGGAATCGAGCCAATGAAAGGTGGTTTTTTATTTCATGATATCTTTGGGTTTGTTCATTTTTGGCGAATTTCTAGACTAGTTCTTTTGTAATCGGGCCAATGAAAAGTGATTTTTGATTTCATGATAACTTCGGGTTCGTTCGTTTTTGCGAATTGCTAGTCTAATTCGATTGGAATCGAGCCAATGAAAAGTAGTTTTAAATTTCAAGATAACTTTGTGTTTGTTCATATTTGGCAAATTTCTAGTCCAATTCGATTGGAATCGAGCCAATGAGAAGTGGTTTTTGATTTTCGGGTAACTTCGGGTTTGTTCATTTTTGCCGAATTGCTAGTCTGATTCGATTGGAATCGAGCTGATGAAATGTGGTTTTTGATTTCGTGATAACTTAGGTTTTGTTCATTTTTGGCCAATCGCTAGTCTAATTCGATTGGAATCGAGCCAATGAAATTTGGTTTTTGATTTCATGAAAACTTCGAGTTTGTTCATTTTTGGCGAATTGCTAGTCTAATTCGATTCGAATTGAGCCAATTAAAAGTGGCTTTTGATTTCATGATAACTTCAGGTTGGTTCGTTTTTGTGAATTGCTAGTCTAATTTGATTGGAATCGAGCCAATGAAAAGTTGTTTTTGATTTCATGGTAACTACGAGTTTGTTCATTTTTGGAGAATTACTAGTCTAATTCGATTGGAATCGAGCCACTAAAAATTTATTTTTGATTTCATGATAACTACAAGTTTGTTCATTTTTGGCGAATTGGAAACCTAATTCGATTGGAATCGAGCCAATGAAAAGTGGTTTTTGATTTCATGATATCTTTGGATTTGTTCGTTTTAGGTGAATTGCGAGTCTAACTCGATTGGAATCGAACCAATGTAAAGTTAATTTTGATTTCATGATAACTTCGGGTTTGTTCGTTTTTGGCGAATTGCTAGTCAAACTCGATTGGAATCGAGCCAATGAAATTTAGTTTTTGATTTCATGAAAACTTTGAGTTTGTTCGTTTTTGGCGAATTGATAGTCTAATTCGATTCGAATCGAGCCAGTTAAAAGTGGGTTTTGATTTCATGATAACTTCGAATTTGTTCATTTTTGACAAATTGCTATTCAAACTCGATTGGAATCGAGCTAATGAGAATTGGTTTTTGATTTCATGGTAACCTCGAGTTTGTTCGTTTTTGGCGAATTGCTAGTCTAATTTGATTGGAATCGTGCCAATGTAAAGTGATTTTTGCTTTCATGATAGTTCGTTTTTGGCGAATTGCTAGTCTAACTCGATTGGAATCGAGACAATGAAAAGTGGTAATTGGTTTTATGATAACTTTATGTTTGCTCATTTTTGTGAATTTATAGTCTAATTCGATTGGAATCGAGCCATTGAAAAGTGGTTTTTGATTTTTGGATAACTTTGGGTTTGTTCAATTTTGTCGAATTGCTAGTCTAATTCGATTGGAATCGAGCCGATGAAATGTGTTTTTTGATTTCATGATAACTTAGGGTTTGTTCGTTTTTGGCGAATTGCAAGTCTAATTCGATTGGAATCGAGCCAATGAAATTTGGTTTCTGATTTCATGAAAACTTCGAGTTCGTTCATTTTTGACGAATTGCTAGCCTAATTCGATTTGAATCGAGTCAATTGGAAGTGGTTTTTGATTTCATGATATATTCGGGTTTGTTCATTTTTGGCGAATTGCTAGTCAAACTCGATTGGAATCAAGCCAATGAAAATTGGTTTTTGATTTCATGGTGACTTCGGGTTTGTTCGTTTTTGGCGAATTGCTAGTCTAATTCGATTGGAATCGTGCCAATGTAAAGTGATTTTTGATTTCATGATAACTTCGGGTTTGTTCATTTTTGGCAAATTTCTAGTCAAACTCGATTGGAATAGAGCAAATGAAAAGTGGTTTTTGATTTCATGATAACTTCGTGTTTGTTCGTTTTTGCGAATCGCTAGTCTAATTCGATTAGAATTGAGCCAATGAAAAGTTGTTTTTGATTTCATGATAACTTCGAGTTTGTTCATTTTTTGCCAATTGCTAGTGTGGTTCGATGGGAATCGAGCCAATGAAAAGTCGTTTTTGATTTCATGATAACTTCGAGTTCGATCGTTTTCTACGAATTTCTAGTCTAATTCGATTGGAATCGAGCCAATGAAAAGTGGTTTTCAATTTTATGATCACTTCGAGTTTGTACTTTTTTTACAAATTGCTAGTCTAATTCGATTGGAATCTAGCCAGTGAAAAGTTGTTTTGGATTTTATGATAACCAGAGGTTTGCTCATTTTTGGTGAATTGCTAGTCTTATTGGATTGGAATCGAGCCAATGAAAGTTGTTTTTGATTTCATGATAACTTCAAGTTTGTTCATTTTTGGTGAATTGCAAGCCTAATTCGATAGGAATCGAGTCAATGAAAAGTGGTTTTGATTTCATGATATCTTAGGGTTTGTTCGTTTTAGGTGAATTGCTAGTCTAATTGCTCGTTTTTGGTGAATTGCTAGTCTTATTGGATTGGAATTGAGCCAATGAAAGTTGTTTTTGATTTCATGATAACTTCAAGTTTGTTCATTTTTGGTGAATTGCAAGCCTAATTCGATAGGAATCGAGTCAATGAAAAGTGGTTTTGATTTCATGATATCTTAGGGTTTGTTCGTTTTAGGTGAATTGCTAGTCTAATTGCTCGTTTTTGGTGAATTGCTAGTCTTATTGGATTGGAATTGAGCCAATGTACGAATTGCTAGTCTAATTCGATAGGTAGGGTTTGTTCGTTTTAGGTGAATTGCTAGTCTAACTCGATTGGAATCGAGCCAATGCAAAGATATTTTTGATTTCATGATAACTTGGGATTTGTTCGTTTTTGACGAATTGCTAGTCAAACTCGATTGGAATCGAGCCAATGAAAAGTGGTTTTTAATTTCAAGATAACTTTGGGTTTTTTCTTTTTTGCGAATTGCTAGTCTAATTCGATTAGAATCGTGCCAATGAAATGTTGTTTTTGATTTCATGATAAGTTCGAGTTTTTTTATTTTTTGCGAATTGGTAGTCTGGTGCGATGGGAATCGAGTCAATGAAAAGTGATTTTTGATTTCACGATAACTTCGAGTTTGATCGTTTTTGGCGAATTGCTAGTCTAATTGGATTGGAATCGTGCCAATGAAAATTGGGTTTTAATTTCATGATAACTTCAGGTTTTTTCGTTGTTACGAATTGCTAGTCTAATTCGATAGGAATCGCGCCAATGAAAAGTTGTTTTGATTTCATGATAACGTCGGGTTTGTTAGTTTTTTGGTGAATTGCTAGTCAAACTCGATTGGAATAGAGCCAATGAAAAGTGATTTTTGATTTCATGGTAACTTCGGGTTTGTTTTTTTTGGGGAATTGCTAGTCTAATTCGATTGGAATCAAACCAATGAAAAGTGGGTTTTGATTTCATGAAAATTTCAGGTTTGTTCATTTTTACAATTCGTTAGTCTAATTCGATTGGAATCAAGACAATGCAAAGTTGTTTTTGATTTCATGATACCTTCGATTTTGTTTGCTTTTGGCGAATTACTAGTCCAATTCGATTGGAATCAAGCCAATGAAAAGTTATTTTTGATTTCACGATAACTTCGAGTTTGTTCATTTTCGGCGAATTGCTAGTCTAATTCGATTGGAATCGAGCCACTGAAAAGTTATTTTTGATTTCATGATAACTTCAAGTTTGTTCGTTTTTGGCAAATTGCTAGTCTAGCTCGATTGGAATCGAGCCAATGAAAAGTGGTTTTTGATTTCATGATAACTTCGGGTTTGTTCATTTTTGCGAATTGCTAGTCTAATTCGATTAGAATCATGTCAATGAAAAGTTGTTTTTGATTTCATGATAAGTTCGAGTTTTTTTATTTTTTGCGAATTGGTAGTCTGGTTCGATGGGAATCGAGTCAATGAAAAGTGATTTTTGATTTCACGATAACTTCGAGTTTGATCATTTTTGACGAATTGCTAGTCTAATTCGATTGGAATCGTGCCAATGAAAAGTGGGTTTTAATTTCATGATAACTTCAGGTTTTTTCGTTGTTACGAATTGCTAGTCTAATTCGATAGGAATCGCCCCAATGAAAAGTTGTTTTGATTTCATGATAACGTCGGGTTTGTTGGTTTTTTGGTGAATTGCTAGTCAAACTCGATTGGAATAGAGCCAATGAAAAGTGATTTTTGATTTCATGGTAACTTCGGGTTTGTTTGTTTTTGGGGAATTGCTAGTCTAATTCGATTGGAATCAAACCAATGAAAAGTGGGTTTTGATTTCATGAAAATTTCAGGTTTGTTCATTTTTACAATTCGTTAGTCTAATTCGATTGGAATCAAGCCAATGCAAAGTTGTTTTTGATTTCATGATAACTTCGATTTTGTTTGCTTTTGGCGAATTACTAGTCCAATTCGATTGGAATCAAGCCAATGAAAAGTTGTTTTTGATTTCATGATAAGTTCGAGTTTGTTCATTTTTGGCGAATTACGAGTCTAATTCGATTGGAATCGAGCCAATGAAAGGTGGTTTTCGATTTCATGATATCTTTTGGTTTGTTCGTTTTTGATGAATTGCTGAACTAGTTCTGCTGTAATCGTGCCAATGAAAAGCGATTTTTGATTTCTTGATAACTTCGGGTTTGTTCATTTTTACGAATTGCTAGTCTAATTCGATTGGAATCGAGCCAATGAAAAGTGGTTTTTGATTTCAAGAAAACTTTGTGTTTGTTAATTTTCGGCAAATTTCTTGTCCAATTCTATTGGAATTGAGCCAATGAAAAGTGGTTTTTGATTTTCGAATAACTTCGGGTTTGTTCATTTTAGTTGAATTGCTAGTCAAATTCGATTGGAATCGAACCGATGAAATGTGGTTTTTGATTTCGTGATAACTTAGGGTTTGTTCGTTTTTGGTGAATTGCTAGTCTAATTCGATTGGAATCGAGCCAATGAAATTTGGTTTTTGATTTCATGAAAACTTCGAGTTTGTTCATTTTTGACAGATTGCTAATCTAATTCGATTCGAATCGAGCCAATTAAAAGTGGTTTTTGATTTCATGATCCCTTCGGGTATGTTCGTTTTTGGCGAATCACCTTACTAATTCGATTGGAATTGAGCCAATGAAAAGTTGTTTTTGATATCATGATAACATCGGGTTTGTTCATTTTTGGAGAATTGCTCGCCAAACTCGATTGGAATAGAGCCAATGAAAAGTCGTTTTTTATTTTATGGTGACTTCGAGTTTGTTCGTTTTTGGCGGCTTGCTAGTCTAATTCGATTGGAATCGAGCCAATGAAAAGTTGTTTTGGATTTCATGATAAATTCGGGTTTTTTCATTTTTGGCAAATTGCAAGTCTAATTCGATTGGAATCGAGCCAATGAAAAGTGGTTTTTAATTTCATGATAACTTCGAGTTTGTTCATTTTTGGTGAATTACTAGTGTAATTCGATTGGAATCGAGCCAATGAAAGGTGGTTTTTTATTTCATGATATCTTTGGGTTTGTTCATTTTTGGCGAATTGCTAGACTAGTTCTTTTGTAATCGGGCCAATGAAAAGTGATTTTTGATTTCATGATAACTTCGGGTTCGTTCGTTTTTGCGAATTGCTAGTCTAATTCAATTGGAATCGAGCCAATGAAAAGTGGTTTTAAACTTCAAGATAACTTTGTGTTTGTTCATTTTTGGCAAATTTCTAGTCCAATTCGATTGGAATCGAGCCAATGAGAAGTGGTTTTTGATTTTCGGGTAACTTCGGGTTTGTTCATTTTTGCCGAATTGCTAGTCTGATTCGATTGGAATCGAGCTGATGAAATGTGGTTTTTGGTTTAGTGATAACTTAGGTTTTTTTCATTTTTGGCGAATCGCTAGTCTAATTCGATTGGAATCGAGCCAATGAAATTTGGTTTTTGATTTCATGAAAACTTCGAGTTTGTTCATTTTTGGCGAATTGCTAGTCTAATTCGATTCGAATTGAGCCAATTAAAAGTGACTTTTGATTTCATGATAACTTCAGGTTGGTTCGTTTTTGTGAATTGCTAGTCAGATTTGATTGGAATCTAGCCAGTGAACAGTTGTTTTTAATTTCATGGAAACTACGAGTTTGTTCATTTTTGGAGAATTGCTAGTCTAATTAAATTGGAATCGAGCCACTGAATTTTTTTTTTGATTTCATGATAACTTCAAGTTTGTTCATTTTTGGAGAATTGGAAACCTAATTCGATTGGAATCGAGCCAATGAAAAGTGGTTTTTGATTTCATGATATCTTTGGGTTTGTTCGTTTTAGGTGAATTGCTAGTCTAACTCGATTGGAATCGAGCCAATGTAAAGTTATTTTTGATTTCATGATAACTTTGGGTTTGTTCGTTTTGGCGAATTGCTAGTCAAACTCGATTGGAATCGAGCCAATGAAATTAGGTTTTTGATTTCATGAAAACTTCGAGTTTGTTCGTTTTTGGCGAATTGATAGTCTAATTCGATTCTAATCGAGCCAGTTAAAAGTGGTTTTTGATTTCATGATAACTTCGAATTTGTTCGTTTTTGGCGAATTGCTAGTCAAACTCGATTGGAATTGAGCTAAGGAGAATTAGTTTTTGATTTCATGATAACTTCGAGTTTGTTCGTTTTTGGCGAATTGCTAGTCTAATTTGATTGGAATCATGCCAATGTAAAGTGATTTTTGCTTTCATGATAGTTCATTTTTGGCGAATTGCTAGTCTAACTCGATTGGAATCGAGACAATGAAAAGTGGTAATTGGTTTTATGATAACTTCATGTTTGTTCATTTTTGGGAATTTCTAGTCTAATTCGATTAGAATCGAGCCATTGAAAAGTGGTTTTGATTTTCGGATAACTTCGGGTTTGTTCAATTTTGTCGAATTGCTAGTCTAATTCTATTGGAATCGAGCCGATGAAATGTGTTTTTTGATTTCACGACAACTTAGGGTTTGTTCGTTTTTGGCGAATTGCAAGACTAATTCGATTGGAATCGAGCCAATGAAATTTGGTTTTCGATTTCATGAAAAACTTCGAGTTCGTTCATTTTTGACGAATTGCTAGCCTAATTCAATTTGAATCGAGCCAATTGAAAGTGGTTTTTGATTTCATGATATATTCGGGTTTGTTCATTTTTGGCGAATTGCTAGTCAAACTCGATTGGAATCAAGCCAATGAAAATTGGTTTTTGATTTCATGGTGACTTCGGGTTTGTTCGTTTTTGGCGAATTGCTAGTCTAATTTGATTGGAATCGTGCCAATGTAAAGTGATTTTTTATTTCATGATAACTTCGGGTTTGTTCATTTTTGGCGAATTGCTAGTGTGGTTCGATGGGAATCGAGCTAATGAAAAGTGGTTTTTGATTTCATGATTAGTTCGGGTTTGTTCGTTTTTGCGAATTGCTAGTCTAATTCGATTGGAATCGAGCCAATTAAAAGTTGTTTTTGATATCATGATAACTACGGGTTTGTTCGCTTTTGGCAAAATGCTAGTCTAATTCGATTGGAATCGAGCCAATGAAAAGTGGTTTTTGATTTCACGATAACTTCAAGTTTGTTCATTTTTAGCGAATTGCTAGTCTAATTCGATAGGATCGAGCTAATGAAAAGTGGTTTTTGATTTCGCGATATCTTTGAGTTTGTTCATTTTTGGCAAATTGCTAGACTAACTCCATTGGAATCGAGCCAATGTAAAGTTTTTTTTTTGATTTCATGATAACTTCGGGTTTGTTCGTTTTTGGCAAATTTCTAGTCAAACACGATTGGAATAGAGCAAATGAAAAGTGGTTTTTGATTTCATGATAACTTCGGGTTTGTTCGTTTTTGCGAATCGCTAGTCTAATTCGATTAGAATTGAGCCAATGAAAAGTTGTTTTTGATTTCATGATAACTTCGAGTTTGTTCATTTTTTGCCAATTGCTAGTGTGGTTCGATGGGAATCGAGCCAATGAAAGTGGTTTTTGATTTTACGATAACTTCGAGTTCGATCGTTTTTTACGAATCGCTAGTCTAATTCGATTGGAATCGAGCCAATGAAAAGTGGTTTTCGATTTCATGATCACTTCGAGTTTGTTCGTTTTTGACGAATTGCTAGTCTAATTTGATTAGAATCGAGCCAATGAAAAGTGCTTTTTGATTTCGTGATAACTTTGGGTTTT
>NW_019230413.1:185528-221983 GCF_002742605.1 Olea europaea var. sylvestris
GCGAATTGCTAGTCTAATTCGATTAGAATCGTGCCAATGAAATGTTGTTTTTGATTTCATGATAACTTCGAGTTTTTTCATTTTTTGCGAATTGCTAGGTTGGTTCGATGGGAATCAAGTCAATGAAAAGTGATTTTTGATTTCATGAGAACTTCGACTTTGATCATTTTTGGCGAATTGCTAGTCTAGTTCGATTGGAATCGTGCCAATGAAATGTGATTTTTGATTTCATGATAACTTCGCGTCTGTTCGTTTTTGGCGAATTGCTAGTCTAATTCGATTGGAATCGAGCCAATGAAAAGTGGATTTTGATTTCACGATAACTTAAGGTTTTTTCATTTTTGCGAATCGCTAGTCTAATTCGATTGGAATCGAGCCAAAGAAAAGTTGTTTTGAGTTCCTGATAACGTCGGGTTTGTTCATTTTTGGTGAATTGCTAGTCAAACTCGATTGGAATAGAGCCAACGAAAAGTGGATTTTGATTTCATGGTAACTTCGGGTTTGTTCATTTTTGGCGAATTGCTAGTCTAATTCGATTGGAATCGAGCCAATGAAAAGTGGATTTTGAGTTCTTGATAACATCATGTTTGTTCGTTTTTGCGAATTGCTAGTCTAATTCAATTGGAATCTAGCCAGTGAAAAGTTGTTTTTGTTTTCATGATAACTACGAGTGTGTTTATTTTTTGCGAATTGCTAGTCTAATTCGATTGGAATCGAGCCACTGAAATGTTGTTTTTGGTTTCATGATAACTTCAAGTTTGTTCATTTTTGGCGAATTGTAAGATTAATTTGATAGGAATCGAGCCAATGAAAAGTGGTTTTTGATTTCATGATATTTTTGGGTTCGTTCGGTTTAGGTGAATTGCTAGTCTAACTCGATTGGAATTGAGCCAATGTGAAGTTATTTTTGATTTCATGATAACTTCGGATTTGTTCGTTTTTGGGGAATTGCTAGTCAAACTCGATTGGAATCGAGCCAATGAAAAGTGATTTTTGATTTCATGATAACTTCGGGTTTGTTCGTTTTTACGAATTGCTAGTCTAATTCGATTAGAATCGTGCCAATGAAAAGTTGTTTTCATTTCATGATAACATCGAGTTTTTTCATTTTTTGCGAATTGCTAGTTTGGTTCGATGGGAATCGCGTCAATGAAAAGTGGTTTTTGATTTCATGATAACTTCGAGTTTGATCATTTTTGGTGAATTGCTAGTCTAATTTGATTGGAATCGTGCCAGGAAAAGTGATTTTTGATTTCATGATAACTTTGTGCCTGTTCATTTTTGGCGAATTGCTAGTCTAATTCGATTAGAATCGAGCCCAAGAAAAGTTGTTTTGATTTCATGATAACGTCGAGTTTGTTCATTTTTGGTGAATAGCTAGTCAAACTCAATTGGAATAGAGCTAATGAAAAGTTATTTTGATTTCATGATAACGTCTGGTTTGTTCATTTTTGGTGAATTACTAGTCAAACTCAATTGGAATAGAGCCAATGAATAGTGGTTTTTGAATTCATGGTAACTTTGGGTTTGTTCGTTTTTGCGAATCGCTAGTCTAATTTGATTAGAATCGAGC
The DNA here is from genome assembly GCF_002742605.1 of Olea europaea var. sylvestris. NCBI lineage: Eukaryota > Viridiplantae > Streptophyta > Magnoliopsida > Lamiales > Oleaceae > Olea > Olea europaea. The sequence continues at coordinate 187,102 of NW_019230413.1, forward strand.
CAATGAAAAGTTGTTGTTGATTTCATGATAACTTTGAGTTTGTTCATTTTTTGCCACTTGCTAGTGTGGTTCGATGGGAATCGAGCTAATGAAAAGTGGTTTCTGATTTTATGATAACTTCGAGTTCGATCTTTTTTACGAATTGCTAGTCTAATACGATTGGAATCGAGCCAATAAAAAGTGGTTTTCAATTTCATGATCACTTCAAGTTTGTTCGTTTTTGACGAATTGCTAGTCTAATTCGATTGGAATCTACCCAGTGAATAGTGTCTTTGATTTCATGATAACTACGAGTTTGTTCGTTTTTGGCGAATTGCTAGTCTATTTCTATTGGAATCGAGCCAATGAAAAATTGTTTTTGATTTCATGATAACTTCAAGTTTGTTCATTTTTGGCGAATTGCAAGCCTAATTAGATAGGAATCGAGCTAATGAAAAGTGGTTTTTGATTTCATGATATCTTAGGGTTTGTTCGTTTTAGGTGAATTGCTAGTCTAACTCGATTGGAATCGAGCCAATGCAAAGATATTTTTGATTTCATGATAACTTCGGATTTGTTCATTTTTGACGAATTGCTAGTCAAACTCTATTGGAATCCAGCCAATGAAAAGTGGTTTTTGATTTCACAATAACTTTGGGTTTGTTCATTTTTGCGAATTGCTTGTGTAATTCGATTAGAATCGTACCAATGAAAAGTTGTTTTTGATTTCATGATAACTTCGAGTTTTTTCATTTTTTGCGAATTGCAAGTTTGGTTCAATTGGAATCGTGCCAATGAAAAGTGATTTTTTATTTCATGATAACTTCATGTCTGTTCGTTTTTGACGAATTGCTAGTCTAATTCTATTGGAATCGAGCCAATGAAATGTGGGTTTTGATTTCATGATAACTTCGAGTTTTTTCATTTTTTGCGAATTGCAAGTTTGGTTCGATTGGAATCGTGCCAATGAAAAGTGATTTTTTATTTCATGATAACTTTGTGTCTGTTCGTTTTTGACGAATTGCTAGTCTAATTCTATTGGAATCGAGCCAATGAAATGTGGGTTTGGATTTCATGATAACTTCAGGTTTTTTCATTTTTGCGAATTGATAGTCTAATTCGATTGGAATCGAGCCAATGAAAAGTTGTTTTGATTTCGTGGTAACATCGGGTTTGTTCATTTTTGGTGAATTGCTAGTCAAACTCGATTGGAATAAAGCCAATGAAAAGTGGTTTTTGATTTCATGGTAACTTCGGGTTTGTTCGCTTCTGGCGAATTGTTAGTCTAATTCGATTGGAATCGAGCCAATGAAAAGTGGGTTTTGATTTGATGATAACTTCAGGTTTGTGCATTTTTACGAATTGCTAGTCTAATTCGATTGGAATCTAGCCAGTGAAAAGTTATTTTTGATTTCATGATAACTACAAGTTTGTTCATTTTTTGGCGAATTGCTTGTCTAATTCGATTGGAATCGAGCCACTGAAAATTATTTTTGATTTCTTGATAACTTCAAGTTTGTTCATTTTAGGCAAATTGGAAGCCTAATTCGATAGGAATCGAGCCAATGTAAAGTGGTTTTTTATTTCATGATATCTTTGGGTTTGTTCATTTTTGGTGAATTGCTACTCAAACTCGAATGGAATCGAGCCAATGAAAAGTGGTTTTTGATTTCATGATAACTTCGCGTTTGTTCGTTTTTACGAATTGCTTGTCTAATTCGATTAGAATCATGCCTATGAAAAGTTATTTTTGATTTCATGATAACTTCGAGTTTTTTCATTTTTTGCGAATTGCTAGTCTTGTTCGATGGGAATCGAGTCAATGAAAAGTGGTTTTTGATTTCATGATAACTTCAAGTTTGATCATTTTTGGCGAATTGCTAGTCTAATTCGATTGGAATCAAGCCAATGCAAAGTTGTTTTTGATTTCATGATAACTTTGGATTTGTTTGCTTTTGGCGAATTGCTAGTCTAATTCGATTGGAATCGAGCCAATCAAAAGTGATTTTTGATTTCATGATAACTTCGAGTTTGTTCATTTTTGGCGAATTACTAGTCTAATTCGATTGGAATTGAGCCAATGAAAGGTGGTTTTTGATTTCATGATATCTTTTGATTTGTTCATTTTTGATGAATTGCTAAACTAGTTCTGCTGTAATCGTGCCAATGAAAAGCGATTTTTGTTTTCATGATAACTTCGAGTTCGATCATTTTTTACGAATTGCTAGTCTAATTTATTGGAATCGAGCCAATGAAAAGTGGTTTTCGATTTCATGATCACTTCGAGTTTTTTCGTTTTTGACGAATTGCTAGTCTAATTCGATTGGAATCTAGCCAGTGAAAAGTTGTTTTTGATTTCATAATAACTACGAGTTTATTCATTTTTGGCGAATTACTAGTCTAATTCGATTGGAATCGAGCCAATGAAATGTTGTTTTTGATTTCTTGATAACTTCAAGTTTGTTCATTTTAGGCGAATTGCAAGCCTAATTCGATAGGAATCGAGCCAATAAAAAGTGGTTTTTGTTTTCACGATATCTTTGGGTTTTTTCGTTTTAGGTGAATTGCTAGTCTAACTCGATTGGAATCTAGCCAATGTGAAGTTATTTTTGATTTCATGATAACTTCAGGTTTGTTCGTTTTAGGCGAATTGCTAGTCAAACTCGATGGGAATCGAGCCAATGAAAAGTTGTTTTTGATTTCAAGATAACTTTGGGTTTGTTCATTTTTACGAATTGCTAGTCTAATTTGATTTGAATCGTGCCAATGAAAAGTTGTTTGTCATTTCATGATAACTTCGAGTTTTTTTTCATTTTTTGCGAATTGCTAGTCTGGTTCGATGGGAATCGAGTCAACGAAAAGTGGTTTCTGATTTCATGATAACTTCGAGTTTGATCATTTTTGGCGAATTGCTAGTCTAATCCGATTGGAATCGTGCCAATGAAAAGTGATTTTTGATTTCATGATAACTTCGCGTCTGTTCATTTTTGGTAAATTGCTAGTCTAATTCGTTTGGAATCGAGCCAATGAAAAGTGGTTTTCGATTTCATGATCACTTCGTGTTTGTTCGTTTTTTACGAATTGCTAGTCTAATTCGATTGGAATCTAGGCTGTGAAAAGTTGTTTTTGATTTCATAATAACTACGAGTTTGTTCATTTTTGGCGAATTACTAGTCTAATTCGATTGGAAATGAGCCAATGAAAAGTTGTTTCTCATTTCATGATAACTTCGAGTTTTTTCGTTTTTTGTGAATCGCTAGTCTGGTTCGATGGGAATTGAGTCAATGAAAAGTGGTTTTTGATTTCATAATAACTTTGAGTTTGATCATTTTTGGCGAATTGCTAGTCTAATTCGATTGGAATTGTGCCAATGAAATGTGATTTTTGATTTCATGATAACTTCGCGTCTGTTCATTTTTGGCAAATTGCTAGTCTAATTCGATTGGACTCGAGCCAATGAAAAGTGGGTTTTGATTTCATTATAACTTTAGGTTTTTTGGTTTTTACGAATTGCTAGTCTAATTCGATTAGAATCGAGCTAATGAGAAGTTGTTTTGATTTCATGATAACATCGGGTTTGTTCGTTTTTGGTGAATTGCTCGTCAAACTCGATTGGAATAGAGCGAATGAAAAGTTTTTTTTTGATTTCATGTAACTTCTGGTTTGTTCGTTTTTGGCGAATTTCTAGTCAAATTCGATTGGAATCGAGCCAATGAAAAGTGGGTTTTGATTTCATGATAACTTCGAGTTTGTTCATTTTTGGCGAATTACTAGTCTAATTCGATTGGAATGGAGCCAATGAAAGGTGGTTTTTGATTTCATAATATCTTTTGGTTCGTTCGTCTTTGTTAAATGGCTAAACTAGTTCTGCTATAATCGAGCCAAGGAAAAGCGATTTTTGATTTCATGATAACTTCGGGTTTGTTCTTTTTTACGAATTGCTAGTCTAATTCGATTTGAATCGAGCCAATGAAAAGTGGTTTTCGATTTCAAGATAACTTTGTGTTTGTTCATTTTTGGCAAATTTCTAGTCCAATTCGATTGCAATTGAGCAATGAAAAGTGGTTTTTGATTTTCAAAAAACTTCGGGTTTGTTCATTTTTATCGAATTGCTAGTCGAATTCGATTGGAATCGAGCCGATGAAATGTGGTTTTTGATTTCGTGATACTTAGGGTTTGGTCGTTTTTGGCGAATTCCTAGTCTAATTCTATTGGAATCGAACCAATGAAATTTGGTTTTTGATTTCATGAAAACTTTGAGTTCGTTCATTTTTGGCGAATTGCTAGTCTAATTCGATTCGAATCGAGCCAATTAAAAGTGGTTTTTGATTTCATGATAACTTCGAGTTTGTTCATTTTTGGCGAATTGCTAGTCAAACTCCGATTGGAATCGAACCAATGAAAAGTGGTTTTTGATTTCATAATCCCTTCAGGTATGTTCATTTTTAGCGAATCGCCTGACTAATTCGATTGGAATCGAGCTAGTGAAAAGTTGTTTTTGATATCGTGATAACGTCGGGTTTGTTCATTTTTTGTGTATTGCTAGTCAAACTGGATTGGAATTGAGCCAATGAAAAGTGGTTTTTTATTTCACAGTAACTTCGGGTTTGTTCGTTTTTGGCGAATTGCTAGTCTAATTTGATTGGAATCGAGCCAATGAAAAGTTGTTTTGGATTTCATGACAAATTTGGGTTTTTTCATTTTTGGCGAAATGCAAGTCTAATTCGATTGGAATCGAGCCAATGAAAAGTGGTTTTTAATTTCATGATAACTTTGAGTTTATTCATTTTTTGCTAATTAATAGTCTAATTCGATTGGAATCGAGCCAATGAAAGGTGGTTTTTTATTTCATGATATCTTTGGGTTTGTTCGCTTTTGGCGAATTGCTAGACTGGTTCGATGGGTATCAAGTCAATGAAAAGTGATTTTTGATTTCATGATAACATCGAGTTTGTTCGTTTTTGGCGTATTGCTAGTCAAACTCGATTGGAATCGAGCCAATGAAAATTGGTTTTTGATTTCATGACAACTTCGGGTTTGTTCGTTTTTGCGAATTGCTAGTCTAATTCGATTAGAATCATGCCAATGAAAAGTTGTTTCTCATTTCATGATAACTTCGAGTTTATTCATCTTTTACGAATTGCTAGTCTGGTTCGATGGGAATCGAGCCAATGAAAAGTAGTTTTTGATTTTTGGATAACTTCGGGTTTGTTCCTTTTTGTCTAATTGCTAGTCTAATTCGATTGGAATCGAGCTGATGAAATGTGTTTTTTGATTTCATAATAACTTAGGGTTTGTTCGTTTTTGGCGAATTGCTAGTCTAATTCGATTGGACTCGAGCCAATGAAATTTGGTTTTTGATTTCATGACAACTTCGGGTTTGTTCGTTTTTGCGAATTGCTAGTCTAATTCGATTGGACTCGAGCCAATGAAATTTGGTTTTTGATTTCATGACAACTTCGGGTTTGTTCGTTTTTGCGAATTGCTAGTCTAATTCGATTGGACTCGAGCCAATGAAATTTGGTTTTTGATTTCATGACAACTTCGGGTTTGTTCGTTTTTGCGAATTGCTAGTCTAATTCGATTGGACTCGAGCCAATGAAATTTGGTTTTTGATTTCATGACAACTTCGGGTTTGTTCGTTTTTGCGAATTGCTAGTCTAATTCGATTGGACTCGAGCCAATGAAATTTGGTTTTTGATTTCATGACAACTTCGGGTTTGTTCGTTTTTGCGAATTGCTAGTCTAATTCGATTGGACTCGAGCCAATGAAATTTGGTTTTTGATTTCATGACAACTTCGGGTTTGTTCGTTTTTGCGAATTGCTAGTCTAATTCGATTGGACTCGAGCCAATGAAATTTGGTTTTTGATTTCATGACAACTTCGGGTTTGTTCGTTTTTGCGAATTGCTAGTCTAATTCGATTGGACTCGAGCCAATGAAATTTGGTTTTTGATTTCATGACAACTTCGGGTTTGTTCGTTTTTGCGAATTGCTAGTCTAATTCGATTGGACTCGAGCCAATGAAATTTGGTTTTTGATTTCATGACAACTTCGGGTTTGTTCGTTTTTGCGAATTGCTAGTCTAATTCGATTGGACTCGAGCCAATGAAATTTGGTTTTTGATTTCATGACAACTTCGGGTTTGTTCGTTTTTGCGAATTGCTAGTCTAATTCGATTGGACTCGAGCCAATGAAATTTGGTTTTTGATTTCATGACAACTTCGGGTTTGTTCGTTTTTGCGAATTGCTAGTCTAATTCGATTGGACTCGAGCCAATGAAATTTGGTTTTTGATTTCATGACAACTTCGGGTTTGTTCGTTTTTGCGAATTGCTAGTCTAATTCGATTGGACTCGAGCCAATGAAATTTGGTTTTTGATTTCATGACAACTTCGGGTTTGTTCGTTTTTGCGAATTGCTAGTCTAATTCGATTGGACTCGAGCCAATGAAATTTGGTTTTTGATTTCATGACAACTTCGGGTTTGTTCGTTTTTGCGAATTGCTAGTCTAATTCGATTAGAATCATGCCAATGAAAAGTTGTTTCTCATTTCATGATAACTTCAAGTTTATTCATCTTTTACGAATTGCTAGTCTGGTTCGATGGGAATCGAGCCAATGAAAAGTAGTTTTTGATTTTTGGATAACTTCGGGTTTGTTCTTTTTTGTCTAATTGCTAGTCTAATTCGATTGGAATCGAGCTGATGAAATGTGTTTTTTGATTTCATGATAACTTAGGGTTTGTTCGTTTTTGGCGAATTGCTAGTCTAATTCGATTGGACTCGAGCCAATGAAATTTGGAGTCAAACTCGATTGGAATCGAGCCAATGAAAAGTGGTTTTCGATTTCATGATAACTTCGGGTTTGTTCATTTTTGGCGAATTGCTAGTCTAATTCGATCGGAATCGAGCTGATGAAATGTGTTTTTGATTTCATGATAACTTCGGGTTTGTTCATTTTTGGCGAATTGCTAGTCTAATTCGATCGGAATCGAGCTGATGAAATGTGTTTTTGATTTCATGATAACTTCGGGTTTGTTCATTTTTGGCGAATTGCTAGTCTAATTCGATCGGAATCGAGCTGATGAAATGTGTTTTTGATTTCATGATAACTTCGGGTTTGTTCATTTTTGGCGAATTGCTAGTCTAATTCGATCGGAATCGAGCTGATGAAATGTGTTTTTGATTTCATGATAACTTCGGGTTTGTTCATTTTTGGCGAATTGCTAGTCTAATTCGATCGGAATCGAGCTGATGAAATGTGTTTTTGATTTCATGATAACTTCGGGTTTGTTCATTTTTGGCGAATTGCTAGTCTAATTCGATCGGAATCGAGCTGATGAAATGTGTTTTTGATTTCATGATAACTTCGGGTTTGTTCATTTTTGGCGAATTGCTAGTCTAATTCGATCGGAATCGAGCTGATGAAATGTGTTTTTGATTTCATGATAACTTCGGGTTTGTTCATTTTTGGCGAATTGCTAGTCTAATTCGATCGGAATCGAGCTGATGAAATGTGTTTTTGATTTCATGATAACTTCGGGTTTGTTCATTTTTGGCGAATTGCTAGTCTAATTCGATCGGAATCGAGCTGATGAAATGTGTTTTTGATTTCATGATAACTTCGGGTTTGTTCATTTTTGGCGAATTGCTAGTCTAATTCGATCGGAATCGAGCTGATGAAATGTGTTTTTGATTTCATGATAACTTCGGGTTTGTTCATTTTTGGCGAATTGCTAGTCTAATTCGATCGGAATCGAGCTGATGAAATGTGTTTTTGATTTCATGATAACTTCGGGTTTGTTCATTTTTGGCGAATTGCTAGTCTAATTCGATCGGAATCGAGCTGATGAAATGTGTTTTTGATTTCATGATAACTTCGGGTTTGTTCATTTTTGGCGAATTGCTAGTCTAATTCGATCGGAATCGAGCTGATGAAATGTGTTTTTGATTTCATGATAACTTCGGGTTTGTTCATTTTTGGCGAATTGCTAGTCTAATTCGATCGGAATCGAGCTGATGAAATGTGTTTTTGATTTCATGATAACTTCGGGTTTGTTCATTTTTGGCGAATTGCTAGTCTAATTCGATTAGAATCATGCCAATGAAAAGTTGTTTCTCATTTCATGATAACTTCGAGTTTATTCATCTTTTACGAATTGCTAGTCTGGTTCGATGGGAATCGAGTCAATGAAAAGTGGACTTTGATTTCATGAAAACTTCGAGTTTGATCATTTTTGGCGAATTGCTAGTCGAATTCGATTGGAATCGTGCCAATGAAAAGTGATTTTTGATTCCATGATAACTTCGTGTCTTCTCGTTTTTGTCGAATTGCTAGTCTAATTCGATTGGAATTGAGTCGATGAAATGTGTTTTTTGATTTCGTGATAACTTAGGGTTTGTTCGTTTTTGGCGAATTGCAAGTCGAGTTCGATTGGAATCGAGCCAATGAAATTTGGTTTTTGATTTCATGAAAACTTCGAGTTTGTTCATTTTTGACGAATTGCTAGCCTAATTCGATTCGAATCGAGCCAATTGAAAGTGGTTTTTGATTTCATGATAACTTCGGGTTTGTTCTTTTTGGCGAATTGCTAGTCAAACTCGATTGGAATCAAGCCAATGAAAAGTGGTTTTTGATTTCGTGATAACTTCGGGTTTGTTCATTTTTCGCGAATTGCTAGTCTAATTCGATTGGAATCGAGCCAATGAAAAGTTGATTTTGATTACTTGATAACTTCGGGTTTGTTCGTTTTTGCGAATTGCTAGTCTAATTCGATTAGAATCGTGCCAATGAAAAGTTGTTTCTCATTTCATGATAACTTCGAGTTTTTTCATCTTTTACGAATTGCTAGTCTGGTTCGATGGGAATCGAGTCAATGAAAAGTGGTCTTTAATTTCATGATAACTTCGAGTTTGATCATTTTTGGCAAATTGCTAGTCTAAATCGATTGGAATCGTGCCAATGAAAAGTGATTTTTGATTCCATGATAACTTCGTGTCTGCTCGTTTTTGTCGAATTGCTAGTCTAATTCGATTGGAATCGAGCCGATGAAATGTGTTTTTAGATTTCGTGATAACTTAGGGTTTGTTCGTTTTTGGCGAATTACAAGTCCAATTCGATTGGAATCGAGCCAATGAAATTTGGTTTTTGATTTCATGAAAACTTCGAGTTTGTTCATTTTTGACGAATTGCTAGCCTAATTCGATTCGAATCGAGCCAATTGAAAGTGGTTTTTAATTTCATGATAACTTCGGGTTTGTTCTTTTTGGCGAATTGCTAGTCAAACTCGATTGGAATCAAGCCAATGAAAATTTTTTTTTGATTTCATGATAACTTCGGGTTTGTTCGTTTTTGCGAATTGCAAGTCTAATTCGATTAGAATCGCGCCAATGAAAAGTTGTTTCTCATTCCATGATAACTCCGAGTTATTTCATCTTTTACGAATTGCTAGTCTGGTTAGATGGGAATCGAGTCAATGAAAAGTGGTCTTTGATTTCATGATAACTTCGAGTTTGATCATTTTTGGCGAATTGCTAGTCTAATTCGATTGGAATCGTGCCAATGAAAAGTGATTTTTTATTCCATGATAACTTCGTGTCTGCTCGTTTTTGTCGAATTGCTAGTCTAATTCGATTGGAATCGAGCCGATGAAATGTGTTTTTTGATTTCGTGATGACTTAGGGTTTGTTCGTTTTTGGTGAATTGCAAGTCTAATTCGATTGGAATCGAGCCAATGAAATTTGGTTTTTGATTTCATGAAAACTTCGAGTTTGTTCATTTTTGACGAAATGCTAGCCTAATTCGATTCGAATCGAGCCAATTGAAAGTGGTTTTTGATTTCATGATAACTTCGGGTTTGTTCTTTTTGGTGAATTGCTAGTCAAACTCGATTGGAATCAAGCCAATGAAAATTTGTTTTTGATTACATGATAACTTCGGGTTTGTTCGTTTTTGCGAATTGCTAGTCTAATTCGATTAGAATAGTGCCAATGAAAAGTTGTTTCTCATTTCATGATAACTTCGAGTTTTTTCATCTTTTACGAATTGCTAGTCTGGTTCGATGGGAATCGAGTCAATGAAAAGTGGTCTTTGATTTCATGATAACTTCGAGTTTGATCATTTTTGGCGAATTGCTAGTCTAATTCGATTGGAATCGTGCCAATGAAAAGTGATTTTTGATTCCATGATAACTTCGTGTCTGCTCGTTTTTGTCTAATTGCTAGTCTAATTCGATTGGAATCGAGCCGATGAAATGTGTTTTTTGATTTCTTGATAACTTCGAGTTTATTCGTTTTTGCGAATTGCTAGTCTAATTCGATTACAATCGTGCCAATGAAAAGTTGTTTTTGATTTCATGATAACTTCGAGTTTTTTCATTTTTTGCGAATTGCAAGTCTGGTTCGATGGGAATCGAGTCAATGAAAAGTGGTTTTTGATTTCATCATAACATCGAGTTTGATCATTTTTGGCGAATTGCTGGTCTAATTCGATTGGAATCGTGCCAATGAAATGTGATTTTTGATTTCATGATAACTTCGTGTCTGTTCATTTTTGGCGAATTGCTAGTCTAATTCGATTGGAATCGAGCCAATGAAAAGTGGGTTTTGATTTCATGATAACTTTAGGTTTTTTCATTTTTGCGAATTGCTAATCTAATTCGATTAGAATCGAGCCAATGAAAAGTTGTTTTGATTTCATAATAACGTCGGGTTTGTTCGTTTTTTGGGAATTGCTAGTCAAACTCGATTGGAATAGGCTAATGAAAAGTGGTTTTTGAATTCATGCTAACTTTGGGTTTGTTCATTTTCGCGAATTGCTAGTCTAATTCGAGTAGAATCGTGCCAATGAAAAGTTGTTTCTCATTTCATGATAACTTCGAGTTTTTTCATTTTTTGCGAATTACTAGTCTGGTTCGATGGGAATCGAGTCAATGAAAAGTGGTCTTTGATTTCATGATAACTTCGAGTTTGATCATTTTTGGCGAATTGCTAGTCTAATTCGATTGGAATCGTGCCAATGAAAAGTGATTTTTGATTCCATGATAACTTCGTGTCTGCTCGTTTTTGTCTAATTGCTAGTCTAATTCGATTGGAATCGAGCCGATGAAATGTGTTTTTTGATTTCGTGATGACTTAGGGTTTGTTCGTTTTTGGTAAATTGCAAGTCTAATTCGATTGGAATCGAGCCAATGAAATTTGGTTTTTGATTTCATGAAAACTTCGAGTTTGTTCATTTTTGACGAAATGCTAGCCTAATTCGATTCGAATCGAGCCAATTGAAAGTGGTTTTTGATTTCATGATAACTTCGGGTTTGTTCTTTTTGGTGAATTGCTAGTCAAACTCGATTGGAATCAAGCCAATGAAAATTTGTTTTTGATTTCATGATAACTTCGGGTTTGTTCGTTTTTGCGAATTGCTAGTCTAATTAGATTAGAATCGTGCCAATGAAAAGTTGTTTCTCATTTCATGATAACTTCGAGTTTTTTCATCTTTTACGAATTGCTAGTCTGGTTCGATGGGAATCGAGTCAATGAAAAGTGGTCTTTGATTTCATGATAACTTCGAGTTTGATCATTTTTGGCGAATTGCTAGTCTAATTCGATTGGAATCGTGCCAATGAAAAGTGATTTTTGATTCCATGATAACTTCGTGTCTGCTCGTTTTTGTCTAATTGCTAGTCTAATTCGATTGGAATCGAGCCGATGAAATGTGTTTTTTGATTTCTTGATAACTTCGAGTTTATTCGTTTTTGCGAATTGCTAGTCTAATTCGATTACAATCGTGCCAATGAAAAGTTGTTTTTGATTTCATGATAACTTCGAGTTTTTTCATTTTTTGCGAATTGCAAGTCTGGTTCGATGGGAATCGAGTCAATGAAAAGTGGTTTTTGATTTCATCATAACATCGAGTTCGATCATTTTTGGCGAATTGCTCGTCTAATTCGATTGGAATCGTGCCAACGAAATGTGATTTTTGATTTCATGATAACTTCGTGTCTCTTCATTTTTGGCGAATTGCTAGTCTAATTCGATTGGAATCGAGCCAAGGAAAAGTGGGTTTTGATTTCATGATAACTTTAGGTTTTTTCATTTTTGCGAATTGCTAATCTAATTTGATTAGAATCGAGCTAATGAAAAGTTGTTTTGATTTCATAATAACGTCGGGTTTGTTCATTTTTTGGGAATCGCTAGTCAAACTCGATTGGAATAGGCTAATGAAAAGTGGTTTTTGAATTCATGATAACTTTGGGTTTGTTCGTTTTCGCGAATTGCTAGTCTAATTCGAGTAGAATCGTGCCAATGAAAAGTTGTTTCTCATTTCATGATAACTTCGAGTTTTTTCATTTTTTGCGAATTACTAGTCTGGTTCGATGGGAATCGAGTCAATGAAAAGTGGTTATTGATTTCATGATAACTTCGAGTTTGATCATTTTTGGCGAATTGCTAGTCTAATTCGATTGGAATCGAGCCAATGAAAAGTGATTTTTGATTTCATGATAACTTCGTGTCTGCTCATTTTTGTCGAATTGCTAGTCAAACTCGATTGGAATCGAGCCAAAGAAAAGTGGTTTTTGATTTCAAGATAACTTTGGGTTTGTTCTTTTTGCGAATTGCTAGTCTAATTCGATTAGAATCGTGCCAATGAAAAGTTGTTTTTGATTTCACGATAACTTCGAGTTTGTTCATTTTTTGCCAATTGCTAGTTTAGTTCGATGGGAATCGAGCCAATGAAAAGTGGTTTTTGATTTCATGATTACTTCTAGTTTGTTCATTTTTGCGAATTGCAAGTCTAATTCGATTAGAATCGTGCCAATGAAAAGTTGTTTTTGATTTCATGATAACTTCGAGTTTTTTCATTTTTGGCGAATTGCAGGTCTGGTTCGATGGGAATCAAGTCATTGAAAAGTGGTTTTTGATTTCATCATAACATCGAGTTTGATCATTTTTGGCGAATTGCTAGTCTAATTCGATTGGAATCGTGCCAATGAAAAGTGATTTTTGATTCCTTGATAACTTCGTGTCTCCTCGTTTTTGTCGAATTGCTAGTCTAATTCGATTGGAATCGAGCCGATGAAATGTGTTTTTAGATTTCGTGTTAACTTAGGGTTTGTTCGTTTTTGGCGAATTGCAAGTCTGATTCGATTGGAATCGAGCCAATGAAATTTGGTTTTTGATTTCATGAAAACTTCGAGTTTGTTCATTTTTAACGAATTGCTAGCCTAATTCGATTCGAATCAGGCCATTTGAAAGTGGTTTTTGATTTCATGATAACTTCGGGTTTGTTCTTTTTGGCGAATTGCTAGTCAAACTCGATTGGAATCAAGCCAATGAAAATTGATTTTTGATTTCATGATAACTTCGGGTTTGTTCGTTTTTGCGAATTGCTGCTCGTTTTTGTCGAATTGCTAGTCTAATTCGATTGGAATCGAGCCAATGAAATGTGTTTTTTGATTTTGTGATATCTTAAGGTTTGTTCGTTTTTGGCGAATTGCAAGTTTAATTCGATTGGAATCGAGCCAATGAAATTTGGTTTTTGATTCCATGAAAACTTCGAGTTTGTTCATTTTTGACGAATTGCTAGCCTACTTCGATTCTAATTGAGCCAATTGAAAGTGGTTTTTTGATTTCATGATAACGTCGGGTTTGTTCTTTTTGGTGAATTGCTAGTCAAACTCGATTGGAATCAAGCCAATGAAAATTGGTTTTTGATTACATGATAAATTCGGGTTTGTTCATTTTTGCGAATTGCAAGTCTAATTCGATTAGAATCGTGCCAATGAAAAGTTGTTTCTCATTTCATGATAACTTCGAGTTTTTTCATCTTTTATGAATTGCTAGTCTGGTTCGATGGGAATCGAGTCAATGAAAAGTGGTTTTTGATTTCATGATAACTTCGAGTTTGATCATTTTTGGCGAATTGCTGGTCTAATTCGATTGGAATCGTGCCAATGAAAAGTGATTTTTGATTTCATGATAAATTCGAGTTTGTTCATTTTTTGCCAATTGCTAGTTTGGTTCGATGGGAATCGAGCCAATGAAAAGTGGTTTTTGATTTCATGATAACTTCGAGTTTATTCATTTTTACGAATTGCTAGTCTAATTCGATTAGAATCGTGCCAATGAAAAGTTGTTTTTGATTTCATGATAACTTCGACTTTTTTCATTTTTTGCGAATTGCAAGTCTGGTTCGATGGGAATCGAGTCAATGAAAAGTGGTTTTTGATTTCATCATAACATCGAGTTTGATCATTTTTGGCGAATTGCTGGTCTAATTCGATTGGAATCGTGCCAATGAAAAGTGATTTTTGATTTCATGATAACTTCGTGTTTGTTCGTTTTTGGTGAATTGCTAGTCTAATTCGATTGGAATCGAGCCAATGAGAAGTGGGTTTTGATTTCATGATAACTTTAGGTTTTTTCATTTTTGCGAATTGCTAGTCTAATTCTATTGGAATCGAGCCAATGAAAAGTTGTTTTGATTTCATAATAACGTCGGGTTTGTTCATTTTTGGGGAATTGCTAGTCAAACTCGATTGGAATAGAGCTAATGAAAAGTGATTTTTGAATTCATGATAACTTTGGGTTTGTTCATTTTTGCAAATTGCTAGTCTAATTCGATTAGAATCGGGCCAATGAAAAGTTTTTTCTCATTTCATGATAACTTCGTGCTTTTTCATTTTTTGCGAATTGCTAGTCTGGTTCGATGGGAATCGAGTCAATGGAAAGTGGTTTTTGATTTCATGATAACTTCGAGTTTGATCATTTTTGGCGAATTGCTAGTCAAACTCAATTGGAATTGAGCCAAAGAAAAGTGGTCTTTGATTTCAAGATAACTTTGGGTTTGTTCTTTTTGCAAATTGCTAGTCTAATTCGATTCGGATCATACCGATGAAAAGTTGTTTTCGATTTCATGATAACTTCGAGTTTTTTCATTTTTTGCGAATTGCTAGTTTGGTTCGATGGGAACCGAGTCAATGAAAAGTGGTTTTTTTCATTTCATGATAACTTCGTGTTTGATCATTTTTGGCGAATTGCTAGTCTAATTCGATTAGAATGGTGCCAATGAAATGTGATTTTTGATTTCATGATAACTCCGCGTCTGTTCGTTTTTGGCGAATTGCTAGTCTATTTCGATTGGAATCGAGCCAATGAAATGTGGGTTTTCAATTCATGATAACTTCAGGTTTTTTCGTTTTTCCGAATTGTTAGTCTAATTCGATTGGAATCGAGCCAATGAAAAGTTGTTTTGATTTCTTGATGACGTCGGGTTTGTTCATTTCTGGTGAATTGCTAGCCTAATTCGATTGGAATCGAGCCACTGAAAAGTTGTTTTTGATTTCATGATAACTTCAAGTTTTTTTCACTTTTGGCGAATTGCAAGCCTAATTCGATAGGAACCGAGCCAATGAAAAGTGGTTTTTGATTTCATGATATCTTTGGGTTTGTTCGTTTTTGGTGAACTGCTAGTCTAATTCGATTGGAATCGAGCAAATGAAAAGTTTTTTTTGATTTCATGATAATGTCGGGTTTGTTCGTTTTTGGTGAATTGCTAGTCAAACTCGATTGGATTAGAGCCAATGAAAAGTGGTTTTTTATTTCATGGTAAATTCGGGTTTGTTCGTTTTTGCGAATCGCTAGTCTAATTCGATTAGAATCGAGCTAATGAAAAGTTGTTTTTGATTTCATGATAACTTCGAGTTTGTTCATTTTTTGCCAATTGCTAGTTTGGTTCGATGGGAATCGAGCCAATGAAAAGTGGTTTTTGATTTCATGATAACATGAAGTTTGTTCATTTTTGCGAATTGCCAGTCTAATTCGATTAGAATCGTGCCAATGAAAAGTTGTTTTTGATTTCATGATAACTTCAAGTTTTTTCATTTTTTGCGAATTGCAAGTCTGGTTCGATGGGAATCGAGTCAATGAAAAGTGGGTTTTGATTTCATCATAACATCGAGTTTGATCATTTTTGGCGAATTGCTAGTCTTATTCGATTGGAATCATGCCAATGAAAAGTGATTTCTGATTTCATGATAACTTTGCGTCTGTTCATTTTTGGCGAATTGCTAGTCTAATTCGATTGGAATCGAGCAAATGAAAAGTGGGTTTTGATATCATGATTTCTTTGGGTTTGTTCTTTTTTGGTGAACTGCTAGTCTAATTCGATTGGAATCGAGCAAATGAAAAGTTGTTTTGATTTCATAATAACGTCGGGTTTGTTCGTTTTTGGTGAATTGCCAGTCAAACTCGATTGGATTAGAGCCAATGAAAAGTGGTTTTTTATTTCATGGTAAATTCGGGTTTGTTCGTTTTTGCGAATCGCTAGTCTAATTCGATTAGAATCGAGCTAATGAAAAGTTATTTTTGATTTCATGATAACTTCGAGTTTATTCATTTTTTGCCAATTGCTAGTTTGGTTCGATGGGAATCGAGCCAATGAAAAGTGGTTTTTGATTTCATGATAACTTCTAGTTTGTTCGTTTTTGCAAATTGCTAGTCTAATTCGATTAGAATCGTGCCATTGAAAAGTTGTTTTCGATTTCATGATAACTTCGAGTTTTTTCATTTTTTGCGAATTCTAGTTCGATGAGAATCGAGTCAATGAAAAGTGGTTTTTGATTTCATCATAACATTGAGTTTGATCATTTTTGGCAAATTGCTGGTCTAATTCGATCGGAATCGTGCCAATGAAAAGTGATTTCTGATTTCATGATAACTTTGCGTCTGTTCATTTTTGGCGAATTGCTAGTCTAATTTGATTGGAATCGAGCAAATGAAAAGTGGGTTTTGATATCATGATAACTTCAGGTTTTTTCGTTTTTACGAATTGCTAGTCTAATTCGATTGGAATCGAGCAAATGAAAAGTTGTTTTGATTTCATGATAATGTCGGGTTTGTTCATTTTTGGTGAATTACTAGTCAAACTCGATTGGATTAGAGCCAATGAAAAGTGGCTTTTTATTTCCTAGTAAATTTGGGTTTGTTCGTTTTTGCGAATCGCTAGTCTAATTCGATTAGAATCGAGCCAATGAAAAGTTGTTTTTGATTTCATGATAACTTGAAGTTCGTTCATTTTTTGCCAATTGCTAGTTTGGTTCGATGGGAATCGAGCCAATGAAAAGTGGTTTTTGATTTCATGATAACTTCTAGTTTGTTCGTTTTTGCGAATCGCTAGTCTAATTCGATTAGAATCGAGCCAATGAAAAGTTGTTTTTGATTTCATGATAACTTCAAGTTTGTTCATTTTTTGCCAATTGCTAGTTTGGTTCGATGGGAATCGAGCCAATGAAAAGTGGTTTTTGATTTCATGATAACTTCTAGTTTGTTCGTTTTTGCGAATTGCTAGTCTAATTCGATTAGAATCGTGCCAATGAAAAGTTGTTTTTTATTTCATGATAAATTCGAGTTTTTTCATTTTTTACGAATTGCAAGTCTGGTTCGATGGGAATCGAGTCAATGAGAAGTGGTTTTTGATTACATCACAACATCGAGTTTGATCATTTTTGGCGAATTGCTAGTCTAATTCGATTTGAATCATGCCAATGAAAAGTGATTTCTAATTTCATGATAACTTTGCGTCTGTTCATTTTTGGCGAATTGCTAGTCTAATCCGAATGGAATCGAGCAAATGAAAAGTGGGTTTTGATATCATGATAACTTCAGGAATTGCTAGTCTAATTCGATTGGAATCTAGCAAATGAAAAGTTGTTTTGATTTCATGATAATGTCGGGTTTGTTCATTTTTGGTGAATTTCTAGTCAAACTCGATTGGATTAGAGCCAATGAAAAGTGGTTTTTTATTTCCTGGTAAATTCGGATTTGTTCATTTTTGCGAATCGCTAGTTTGGTTCGATGGGAATCGAGTCAATGAAAAGTGGTTTTTTTCGTTTCGTGATAACTTCGTGTTTGATCATTTTTGGCGAATTGCTAGTCTAATTCGATTGGAATGGTGCCAATGAAAAGTGATTTTTGATTTCATGATAACTTCGCGTCTGTTCGTTTTTGGCGAATTGCTTGTCTATTTCGATTTGAATCGAGCCAATGAAATGTGGGTTTTGATTTCATGATAACTTCAGGTTTTTTCGTGTTTGCGAATTGCTAGACTAATTCGATTGGAATCGAGCCAATGAAAAGTTGTTTTGATTTCTTGATGACGTCGGGTTTGTTCATTTTTGGTGAATTGCTAGCCTTATTCGATTGGAATTGACCCACTGAAAAGTTGTTTTTGATTTCATGATAACTTCAAGTTTTTTCATTTTTGGCGAATTGCAAGCCTAATTCGATAGGAACCGAGCCAATAAAAAGTGGTTTTTGATTTCAAGATATCTTTGGGTTTGTTCGTTTTTGGTGAACTGCTAGTCTAACTCGATTGGAATCGAGCCAATGTAAAGTAATTTTCGATTTCATGATAACTTCGGGTTAGTTCATTTTTGGTGAATTGCTATTCAAACTCGATTGGAATCGAGCCAATGAAAAGTGGTTTTTGATTTCATGATAACTTCGGGTTTGTTCGTCTTTGCGAATTGCTAGTCTAATTCGATTAGAATCGTGCCAATGAAAAGTTGTTTTTGATTTCATGATAACTTCGAGTTTTTTCATTTTTTGCAAATTGCAAGTCTGGTTCGATGGGAATCGAGTCAATGAAAAGTGGTTTTTGATTTCATCATAACCTCGAGTTTGATCATTTTTGGCGAATTGCTAGTCTAATTCGATTGGAATCATGCCAATGAAAAGTGATTTCTGATTTCATGATAACTTCGCGTCTGTTCATTTTTTGCGAATTGCTAGTCTAATTCGATTGGAATCTAGCAAATGAAAAGTGGGTTTTGATATCATGATAACTTCAGGTTTTTTCGTCTTTGCGAATTACTAGTCTAATTCGATTGGAATCGAGCAAATGAAAAGTTGTTTTGATTTCATGATAACGTCGGGTTTGTGCATTTTTGGTGAATTGCCAGTCAAACTCGATTGGATTAGAGCCAATGAAAAGTGGTTTTTTATTTCATGGTAAATTCGGGTTTGTTCGTTTTTGCGAATCGCTAGTCTAATTCGATTAGAATCGAGCCAATGAAAAGTGGTTTTTGATTTCATGATAACTTCGAGTTTTCTCGTTTTTTGCAAATTGCTAGTTTGGTTTGATGGGAATCGAGCCAATGAAAAGTGATTTTTGATTTCATGATAACTTCGAGTTTGTTCGTTTTTGCGAATTGCTAGTCTAATTCGATTAGAATCGTGCCAATGAAAAGTTGTTTTTGATTTCATGATAACTTCAAGTTTTTTTCATTTTTTGCGAATTGCATGTCTGGTTTGATGGGAATCGAGTCAATGAAAAGTGGTTTTTGATTTCATCATAACATCGAGTTTGATCATTTTTGGCGAAATGCTATTCTAATTCGATTGGAATCTTGCCAATGAAAAGTGATTTCTGATTTCATGATAACTTTGCGTCTGTTCATTTTGGCGAATTGCTAGTCTATTTCTATTGGAATCGAGCCAATGAAAAGTTATTTTTGATTTCTTGATAACTTCAAGTTTGTTCATTTTTGGCGAATTGCAAGCCTAATTCGATAGGAATTGAGCCAATGAAAAGTGGTTTTTGATTTCATGATATCTTTGGGTTTGTTCATTTTGGGTGAATTGCTAGTCTAACTCGTTTGGAATCAAGCCAATGTAAAGTTATTTTTGGTTTCATGATAACTTCGGGTTTGTTCGTTTTTAGCGAATTGCTAGTCAAACTCGATTGGAATCGGGCCAATGAAAAGTGGTTTTTGATTTCATGATAACTTCGGGTTTGTTCGTTTTTGCGATTTGCTAGTCTAATTCGATTAGAATCATGCCAATGAAAAGTTGTTTTTGATTTCTTGATATTGTTTTTTGATTTTTTGCGAATTGCTAGTCTGGTTCGATGGGAATCGAGTCAATGAAAAGTGGTTTTTGATTTCATGATAACTTCGAGTTTGATCATTTTTGGGGAATTGCTACTATAATTCGATTGGAATCGTGCCAATGAAAAGTGATTTTTGATTTCATGATAACTTCGCGTCTGTTCATTTTTGGCGAATTGCTAGTCTAATTCGATTGGAATCGATCCAATGAAAAGTGGGTTCTGATTTCATGATAACTTCAGGTTTGTTCATTTTTGGTAATTGCTAGTCTAATTCGATTAGAATCGAGCCAATGCAAAGTTGTTTTTGATTTCATGATAACTTCGGATTTGTTTGCTTTTGGCGGATTGCTAGTCTAATTCGATTGGAATCGAGCCAATGAAAAGTGGTTTTTAATTTCATGATATCTTTGGGTTTGTTTTTTTTGGCGAATTGCTAGACTAGTTCTATTGTAATCGAGCAAATGAAAAGTGGTTTTTGATTTCATGATAACTTCGTGTTTGTTCGTTTCTGCGAATTGCTCGTCTAATACGATTGGAATCGAGCCAATGAAATTTTTTTTTGATTTCAAGATGAATTTGGGTTTGTTCGTTTTTGGGGAATTTCTAGTCTAATTCGATTGGAATTGAGCCGATGAAAAGTTGTTTTTGATTTTCGGATAACTTTGGGTTCGTTCATTTTGGGCAAATTGCTTGTCTAATTCGATTGGAATTGAGCCGATGAATTGTGGTTTTTGATTTCATGATAACTTAGGGTTTGTTCATTTTTGGCGAATTGCTAATCTAATTCGATTGGAATCGAGCCAACGAAAATTGGTTTTTGATTTCATGAAAACTTTGAGTTTGTTTATTTTTGGCAAATTGCTTGTCTAATTCGATTCGAATTGAGCCAATCAAAAGTGGTTTGTTCGTTTTAGGTGAATTGCTAGTCTAACTCGATTGGAATCGAGCCAATGTAAAGTTATTTTTGATTTCATGATAACTTCGGGTTTGTTCGTTTTTGGCGAATTGCTAGTCAAACTCAATTGGAATCGAGCCAATGAAAAGTGGTTTTTGATTTCAAGATAACTTTGGGTTTGTTCGTTTTTGCTAATTGCTAGTCTAATTCGATTAGAATCGTGCCAATGAAATGTTGTTTTTGATTTCATGATAACTTCGAGTATTTTCATTTTTTGCAAATTGCTAGTTTGGTTCGATGGGAATCGAGTCAATGAAAAGGGGCTTTTGATTTCATGATAACTTCGACTTTAATCATTTTTGGCGATTTGCAAGTCTAGTTCGATTGGAATCGTGCCAATGAATTGTGATTTTTGATTTCATGATAACTTCGCGTCTGTTTGTTTTTGGCGAATTGCTAGTCTAATTCGATTGGAACCAAGCCAATGAAAAGTGGGTTTTGATTTCATGATAACTTCGAGTTTTTTTCATTTTTACGAATTGCTAGTCTAATTTGATTGGAATCGAGCCAATGAAAAGTTGTTTTGATTTCATGATAATGTCGGGTTTGTTCGTTTTTGGTGAATGGCTAGTCAAACTCGATTGGAATAGAGCCAACGAAAAGTGGTTTTTGATTTCATGGTAACTTCGGGTTTGTTCGTTTCTAGCGAATTGCTAGTCTAATTCGATTGGAATCGAGCCAATGAAAAGTGGATTTTGATTTCATGATAACTCCAGGTTTGTTCGTTTTTGTGAATTGCTAGTCAAATTCGATTGGAATCTAGCAAGTGAAAAGTTGTTTTTGATTTCATGATAACTACGAGTTTCTTCATTTTAGGCGAATTGCTAGTCTAATTCGATTGGAATTGAGCCACTGAAAAGTTGTTTTTGATTTCATGATAACTTCAAGGTTGTTCATTTTTGGCGAATTGTAAGCTTAATTCAGTAGGAATCGAGCCAATGAAAAGTGGTTTTTGATTTCGTGATATCTTTGGGTTTGTTCGTTTTAGGTGAATTGCTAGTCTAACTCGATTGGAATCGAGCCAATGTCAAGTTATTTTTGATTTCATGATAACTTCGGGTTTGCTCGTTTTTGACGAATTGCTAGTCAAACTCGATTAGAATCGAGCCAATGAGAAGTTGTTTTTGATTTCATGATAACTTTGGGTTTGTTCGTTTTTACGAATTGCTAGTCTAATTCAATTAGAATCGTGCCAATGAAAAGTTGTTTTCATTTCATGATAACTTCGAGTTTTTTCATTTTTCGCGAATTGCTAGTCTGTTTCGATGGGAATCGAGTCAATGAAAAGTGGTTTTTGATTTCATGAGAACTTCGAGTTTGATCATTTTTGGCAAATTGCTAGTCGAATTCGATTGGAATCGTGCCAATGAAAAGTGATTTTAGATTTCATGATAACTTCGTATCTGTTCGTTTTTGGCGAATTCCTAGTCTAATTCGATTGGAATCGAGCCAATGAAAAGTGGGTTTTGATTTCATGATAACTTCAGGTTTTTTCGTTTTTGCGAATTGCTAGTCTAATTCGATTGGAATCGAGCTAATGAAAAGTTGTTTTGATTTCTTGATAACATCGGGTTTGTTCATTTTTGGTGAATTACTAGTCAAACTCAATTGGAATAGAGCCAATGATTAGTGGTTTTTGAATTCATGGTAACTTTGGGTTTGTTCGTTTCTGCGAATCGCTAGTCTAATTCGATTAGTATCGAGCCAATGAAAAGTGGTTTTTGATTTCATGATAACTTTAAGTTTGTTCATTTTTTGCCAATTGCTAGTGTGGTTCGATGGGAATCGAGCTAATGAAAAGTGGTTTCTGATTTCATGATAACTTCGAGTTCGATCTTTTTTACGAATTGCTAGTCTAATACAATTGCAATCGAGCCAATAAAAAGTGGTTTTCGATTTCATGATCACTTCAAGTTTGTTCTTTTTTATGAATTGCTAGTCCAATTCGATTGGAATCTAGCCAGTGAAAAGTGTCTTTGATTTCATGATAACTACAAGTTTGTTCGTTTTTAGCGAATTGCGTCTAATTCGATTGGAACCGAGCCAATGAAAAATTGTTTTTTGATTTCATGATAACTTCAAGTTTGTTCATTTTTGGCTAATTGCAAGCGTAATTAGATAGGAATCAAGCCAATGAAAAGTGGTTTTTGATTTCATGATATCTTTGGGTTTTTTCGTTTTAGGTGAATTGCTAGTCCAACTCGATTGGAATCGAGCCAACGTAAAGTTATTTTTGATTACATGATAACTTTGGGTTTGTTCATTTTTGGCGAATTACTAGTCAAACTCGATTGGAATCAAGCCAATGAAAAGTGGTTTTTGATTTCACGATAACTTTGGGTTTGTTCGTTTTTGCGAATTGCTGGTGTAATTCGATTAGAATCGTGCCAATGAAAAGTTATTTTTGATTTCATGATAACTTCGAGTTTTTTCATTTTTTGCGAATTGCTAGTTTGTTCGATTGGAATCGTGCTAATGAAAACTGATTTTTTATTTCATGATAACTTCGCGTCTGTTCGTTTTTGACGAATTGCTAGTCTAATTCTATTGGAATCGAGCCAATGAAAATTGGGTTTTGATTTCATGATAACTTCAGGTTTTTCGTTTTTGCGAATTGATAGTCTAATCCGATTGGAATCGAGCCAATGAAAAGTTATTTTGATTTCGTGATAACATCGGGTTTTTCATTTTTGGTAAATTGCTAGTCAAACTCGATTGGAATAGAGCTAATGAAAAGTGGTTTTTGATTTCATGGTAACTTCGGGTTTGTTCACTTTTGGCGAATTGTTAGTCTAATTCGATTGGAATCGAGCCAATGAAAAGTGGGTTTTGATTTGATGATAACTTCAGGTTTGTTCATTTTTACGAATTGCTAGTCTAATTCGATTGGAATCTAGCCAGTGAAAGTTGTTTTTGATTTCATGATAACTACAAGTTTGTTCATTTTTAGCGAATTGCTAGTCTAATTCGATTGGAATCGAGCCACTGAAAAGTTATTTTTGATTTCTTGATAACTTCAAGTTTGTTCATTTTAGGCAAATTGCAAGCCTAATTCAATAGAAATCGAGCCAATGTAAAGTGGTTTTTGATTCCATGATATCTTTGGGTCTGTTCATTTTTGGTGAATTGCTACTTAAACTCGATCGGAATCGAGCCAATGAAAAGTGGTTTTTGATTTCATGATAACTTCGGGTTTGTTCATTTTTGCGAATTGCTAGTCTAATTCGATTGGAATCGAGCCAATGAAAAGTGGTTTTTGATTTCATGATAACTTCGGGTTTGTTCATTTTTGCGAATTGCTAGTCTAATTCGATTAGAATCGTGCCAATGAAAATTGTTTTTGATTTCATGATAACTTCGAGTTTTTTCATTTTTTGCGAATTACTAGTCTTGTTCGATGGGAATCGAGTCAATGAAAGTGGTTTTTGATTTCATGATAACTTCGAGTTTGATCATTTTTGGCGAATTGCTAGTCTAATTCGATTGGAATCAAGCCAATGCAAAGTTGTTTTTTATTTCATGATAACTTCGGATTTGTTTGCTTTTGGCGAATTGCTAGTCTAATTCGATTGGAATCGAGCCAATGAAAAGTGATTTTTGATTTCATGATAACTTCGAGTTTGTTCATTTTTGGCGAATTACTAGTCTAATTCGATTGGAATCGAGCCAATGAAAAGTGATTTTTGATTTCATGATAACTTCGAGTTTGTTCATTTTTGGCGAATTACTAGTCTAATTCGATTGGAATCGAGCCAACGAAATGTTGTTTTTGATTTCATGATAAGTTCAAGTTTGTTCATTTTTGGCGAATTGCAAGCCTAATTCGATAGGAATCGAGCCAATAAAAAGTGGTTATTGATTTCACGATATCTTTGGGTTTTTTCGTTTTAGGTGAATTGCTAGTCTAACTCGATTGGAATCTAGCCAATGTGAAGTTATTTTTGATTTCATGATAACTTTGGGTTTCTTCGTTTTTGGCGAATTGCTAGTCAAACTCGATTGGAATCGAGCCAATGAAAGTTGTTTTTGATTTCAAGATAACTTTGGCATTGTTCATTTTTACGAATTGCTAGTCTAATTTGATTAGAATCGTGCCAATGAAAAGTTGTTTTTCATTTCATGATAACTTCGAATTTTTTTCATTTTTTGCGAATTACTAGTCTGGTTCGATGGGAATCGAGTCAATGAAAAGTGGTTTCTGATTTCATGATAACTTCGAGTTTGATCATTTTTGGCAAATTGCTAGTCTAATTTGATTGGAATTATGCCAATGAAAAGTGATTTTTTATTTTATGATAAATTTGTGTCTGTTCATTTTTGGCGAATTGCTAGTCTAATTCGATTGGAATGGAGCCAATGAAAATTTGTTTTGATTTCAAGATAACTTTGTGTTTGTTCGTTTTTGGCAAATTTCTAGTCCAATTCGATTGGAATCGAGCTAATGAAAAGTGGTTTTTGATTTCATGATAACTTCGAGTTTGATCATTTTTGGCAAATTGCTAGTCTAATTCGATTGGAATCGCGCCAATGAAAAGTGGGTTTTGATTTCATGATAACTTCATGTTTTTTTGTTTTTACGAATTGCTAGTCTAAGTCGATTGGAATCGAGCCAATGAAAAGTGGGTTTTGATTTCATGATAACTTCATGTTTTTTTGTTTTTACGAATTGCTAGTCTAAGTCAATTGGAATCGAGCCAATGAAAAGTTATTTTTGAATTCATGGTAACTTCGGGTTTGTTCTTTTTTGCGAATCGCCAGTCTAATTCGATTAGAATCGAGCCAATGAAAAGTTGTTTTTGATTTCATGATAACTTCGAGTTTGTTCATTTTTTGCCAATTGCTAGTGTGGTCGATGGGAATCGAGCCGATGAAAAGTGGTTTATGATTTCATGATAACTTCGAGTTCGATCGTTTTTTACGAATAGCTAGTCTAATTCGATTGGAATCGAGCCAATGAAAAGTGGTTTTCGATTTCATAATCACTTCGAGTTTGTTCATTTTTGACGAAATGCTAGTCTAATTCGATTGGAATCTAGCCTGTGAAAAGTTGTTTTTGATTTCATAATAACTACGAGTTTGTTCATTTTTGGTGAATTACTAGTCTAATTCGATTGGAATTGAGCCAATGAAAAGTTGTTTCGTATTTCATGATAACTTCGATTTTTTTCATTTTTTGCGAATTGCTAGTCTGGTTCGATGGGAATTGAGTCAATGAAAAGTGGTTTTTGATTTAATGATAACTTCGAGTTTGATTATTTTTGGCGAATTGCTAGTCTAATTCGATTGGAATCGACCCAATGAAATGTTGCTTTTGATTTCATGATAACTTCAAGTTTGTTCATTTTTGGCGAATTGCAAGCCTAATTCGATAGGAATCGAGCCAATAAAAAGTGGTTTTTGATTTCACAATATCTTTGGGTTTTTTCGTTTGAGGTGAATTGCTAGTCTAACTCGATTGGAATCTAGCCAATGTGAAGTTATTTTTTATTTCATGATAACTTCAGGTTTGTTCATTTTTGGCGAATTGCTAGTCAAACTCGATTGGAATCGAGCCAATGAAAAGTTGTTTTTGATTTCAAGATAACTTTGGGTTTGCTCATTTTTACGAATTGCGAGTCTAATTTGATTAGAATCGTGCCAATGAAAAGTTGTTTTTCATTTGATGATAACTTCGAGTTTTTTTCATTTTTTGCGAATTGCTAGTCTGGTTCGATGGGAATCGAGTCAATGAAAAGTGGTTTCTGATTTCATGACAACTTCGAGTTTGATCATTTTTGGCGAATTGCTAGTCTAATTCGATTGGAATCGTGCCAATGAAAAGTGATTTTTGATTTCATGATAACTTCGCGTCTGTTCATTTTTGGCAAATTGCTAGTCTAATTCGATTGGAATCGAGCCAATGAAAAGTGGTTTTCGATTTCATGATCACTTCGAGTTTGTTCATTTTTGATGAATTGCTAGTCTAATTCGATTGGAATCTAGGCTGTGAAAAGTTGTTTTTGATTTCATAATAATTACGAGTTCGTTCATTTTTGGCGAATTACTAGTCTAATTCGATTGGAAATGAGCCAATGAAAAGTTGTTACTTATTTCATGATAACTTTGAGTTTTTTCGTTTTTTGCGAATCGCTAGTCTGGTTCGATGGGAATCGAGTCAATGAAAAGTGGTTTTTGATTTCATAATAACTTCGAGTTTGATCATTTTTGGCGAATTGCTAGTCTAATTTGATTGGAATCGTGCAAATGAAATGTGATTTTTGATTTCATGATAACTTCGCGTCTGTTCATTTTTGGCAAATTGCTAGTCTAATTCGATTAGAATCGTGCCAATGAAAAGTTGTTTTTGATTTCATGAAAACTTCGAGTTCGTTCGTTTTTGGCGAATTGCTAGTCGAATTCAATTGGAATCGAGCCGATGAAATCTGGTTTTTGATTTCGTGATACTTAGGGTTTGGTCGTTTTTGGCGAATTCCTAGTCTAATTCGATTGGAATCGAGCCGATGAAATCTGGTTTTTGATTTCGTGATACTTAGGGTTTGGTCGTTTTTGGCGAATTCCTAGTCTAATTCGATTGGAATCGAGCCGATGAAATCTGGTTTTTGATTTCGTGATACTTAGGGTTTGGTCGTTTTTGGCGAATTCCTAGTCTAATTCGATTGGAATCGAGCCGATGAAATCTGGTTTTTGATTTCGTGATACTTAGGGTTTGGTCGTTTTTGGCGAATTCCTAGTCTAATTCGATTGGAATCGAGCCGATGAAATCTGGTTTTTGATTTCGTGATACTTAGGGTTTGGTCGTTTTTGGCGAATTCCTAGTCTAATTCGATTGGAATCGAGCCAATGAAAAGTGGTTTTCGATTTCAAGATAACTTTGTGTTTGTTCATTTTTGGCAAATTTCTAGTCCAATTCGATTGCAATTGAGCAATGAAAAGCGGGTTTTGATTTTCGAAAAACTTCGGGTTTGTTCATTTTTATCGAATTGCTAGTCGAATTCAATTGGAATCGAGCCGATGAAATCTGGTTTTTGATTTCGTGATACTTAGGGTTTGGTCGTTTTTGGCGAATTCCTAGTCTAATTCGATTTGGAATCGAACCAATGAAATTTGGTTTTTGATTTCATGAAAACTTCGAGTTCGTTCGTTTTTGGCGAATTGCTAGTCTAATTCGATTGGAATCGAGCGAATGAAAAGTTCTTTTGATTTCATGATAACGTCGGGTTTGTTCGTTTTTGGTTAATTGCTTGTCAAACTCGATTGGAATCGAGCTAATGAAAAGTGGTTTGTGATTTCACGGTAACTTCGGCTTTGTTCGTTTTTGCGAATCGCTAGTCTAATTCGATTAGAATCGAGCCAATGAAAAGTTGTTTTTGATTTCATGATAACTTCGAGTTTGTTCGTTTTTGGCGAATTGCTAGTCTAATTCGATTGGAATCGAGCGAATGAAAAGTTCTTTTGATTTCATGATAACGTCGGGTTTGTTCGTTTTTGGTTAATTGCTTGTCAAACTCGATTGGAATCGAGCTAATGAAAAGTGGTTTGTGATTTCACGGTAACTTCGGCTTTGTTCGTTTTTGCGAATCGCTAGTCTAATTCGATTAGAATCGAGCCAATGAAAAGTTGTTTTTGATTTCATGATAACTTCGAGTTTGTTCGTTTTTGGCGAATTGCTAGTCTAATTCGATTGGAATCGAGCGAATGAAAAGTTCTTTTGATTTCATGATAACGTCGGGTTTGTTCGTTTTTGGTTAATTGCTTGTCAAACTCGATTGGAATCGAGCTAATGAAAAGTGGTTTGTGATTTCACGGTAACTTCGGCTTTGTTCGTTTTTGCGAATCGCTAGTCTAATTCGATTAGAATCGAGCCAATGAAAAGTTGTTTTTGATTTCATGATAACTTCGAGTTTGTTCGTTTTTGGCGAATTGCTAGTCTAATTCGATTGGAATCGAGCGAATGAAAAGTTCTTTTGATTTCATGATAACGTCGGGTTTGTTCGTTTTTGGTTAATTGCTTGTCAAACTCGATTGGAATCGAGCTAATGAAAAGTGGTTTGTGATTTCACGGTAACTTCGGCTTTGTTCGTTTTTGCGAATCGCTAGTCTAATTCGATTAGAATCGAGCCAATGAAAAGTTGTTTTTGATTTCATGATAACTTCGAGTTTGTTCGTTTTTGGCGAATTGCTAGTCTAATTCGATTGGAATCGAGCGAATGAAAAGTTCTTTTGATTTCATGATAACGTCGGGTTTGTTCGTTTTTGGTTAATTGCTTGTCAAACTCGATTGGAATCGAGCTAATGAAAAGTGGTTTGTGATTTCACGGTAACTTCGGCTTTGTTCGTTTTTGCGAATCGCTAGTCTAATTCGATTAGAATCGAGCCAATGAAAAGTTGTTTTTGATTTCATGATAACTTCGAGTTTGTTCGTTTTTGGCGAATTGCTAGTCTAATTCGATTGGAATCGAGCGAATGAAAAGTTCTTTTGATTTCATGATAACGTCGGGTTTGTTCGTTTTTGGTTAATTGCTTGTCAAACTCGATTGGAATCGAGCTAATGAAAAGTGGTTTGTGATTTCACGGTAACTTCGGCTTTGTTCGTTTTTGCGAATCGCTAGTCTAATTCGATTAGAATCGAGCCAATGAAAAGTTGTTTTTGATTTCATGATAACTTCGAGTTTGTTCGTTTTTGGCGAATTGCTAGTCTAATTCGATTGGAATCGAGCGAATGAAAAGTTCTTTTGATTTCATGATAACGTCGGGTTTGTTCGTTTTTGGTTAATTGCTTGTCAAACTCGATTGGAATCGAGCTAATGAAAAGTGGTTTGTGATTTCACGGTAACTTCGGCTTTGTTCGTTTTTGCGAATCGCTAGTCTAATTCGATTAGAATCGAGCCAATGAAAAGTTGTTTTTGATTTCATGATAACTTCGAGTTTGTTCGTTTTTGGCGAATTGCTAGTCTAATTCGATTGGAATCGAGCGAATGAAAAGTTCTTTTGATTTCATGATAACGTCGGGTTTGTTCGTTTTTGGTTAATTGCTTGTCAAACTCGATTGGAATCGAGCTAATGAAAAGTGGTTTGTGATTTCACGGTAACTTCGGCTTTGTTCGTTTTTGCGAATCGCTAGTCTAATTCGATTAGAATCGAGCCAATGAAAAGTTGTTTTTGATTTCATGATAACTTCGAGTTTGTTCGTTTTTGGCGAATTGCTAGTCTAATTCGATTGGAATCGAGCGAATGAAAAGTTCTTTTGATTTCATGATAACGTCGGGTTTGTTCGTTTTTGGTTAATTGCTTGTCAAACTCGATTGGAATCGAGCTAATGAAAAGTGGTTTGTGATTTCACGGTAACTTCGGCTTTGTTCGTTTTTGCGAATCGCTAGTCTAATTCGATTAGAATCGAGCCAATGAAAAGTTGTTTTTGATTTCATGATAACTTCGAGTTTGTTCGTTTTTGGCGAATTGCTAGTCTAATTCGATTGGAATCGAGCGAATGAAAAGTTCTTTTGATTTCATGATAACGTCGGGTTTGTTCGTTTTTGGTTAATTGCTTGTCAAACTCGATTGGAATCGAGCTAATGAAAAGTGGTTTGTGATTTCACGGTAACTTCGGCTTTGTTCGTTTTTGCGAATCGCTAGTCTAATTCGATTAGAATCGAGCCAATGAAAAGTTGTTTTTGATTTCATGATAACTTCGAGTTTGTTCGTTTTTGGCGAATTGCTAGTCTAATTCGATTGGAATCGAGCGAATGAAAAGTTCTTTTGATTTCATGATAACGTCGGGTTTGTTCGTTTTTGGTTAATTGCTTGTCAAACTCGATTGGAATCGAGCTAATGAAAAGTGGTTTGTGATTTCACGGTAACTTCGGCTTTGTTCGTTTTTGCGAATCGCTAGTCTAATTCGATTAGAATCGAGCCAATGAAAAGTTGTTTTTGATTTCATGATAACTTCGAGTTTGTTCGTTTTTGGCGAATTGCTAGTCTAATTCGATTGGAATCGAGCGAATGAAAAGTTCTTTTGATTTCATGATAACGTCGGGTTTGTTCGTTTTTGGTTAATTGCTTGTCAAACTCGATTGGAATCGAGCTAATGAAAAGTGGTTTGTGATTTCACGGTAA
Organism: Olea europaea var. sylvestris; assembly: GCF_002742605.1. Lineage (NCBI taxonomy): Eukaryota > Viridiplantae > Streptophyta > Magnoliopsida > Lamiales > Oleaceae > Olea > Olea europaea. The sequence continues at coordinate 218,034 of NW_019230413.1, forward strand.
CTTCGGCTTTGTTCGTTTTTGCGAATCGCTAGTCTAATTCGATTAGAATCGAGCCAATGAAAAGTTGTTTTTGATTTCATGATAACTTCGAGTTTGTTCGTTTTTGGCGAATTGCTAGTCTAATTCGATTGGAATCGAGCGAATGAAAAGTTCTTTTGATTTCATGATAACGTCGGGTTTGTTCGTTTTTGGTTAATTGCTTGTCAAACTCGATTGGAATCGAGCTAATGAAAAGTGGTTTGTGATTTCACGGTAACTTCGGCTTTGTTCGTTTTTGCGAATCGCTAGTCTAATTCGATTAGAATCGAGCCAATGAAAAGTTGTTTTTGATTTCATGATAACTTCGAGTTTGTTCGTTTTTGGCGAATTGCTAGTCTAATTCGATTGGAATCGAGCGAATGAAAAGTTGTTTTGATTTCATGATAACGTCGGGTTTGTTCGTTTTTGGTTAATTGCTTGTCAAACTCGATTGGAATCGAGCTAATGAAAAGTGGTTTTTGAATTCACGGTAACTTCGGCTTTGTTCGTTTTTGCGAATCGCTAGTCTAATTCGATTAGAATCGAGCCAATGAAAAGTTGTTTTTGATTTCATGATAACTTCGCTAGTCTAATTCGATTAGAATCGAGCCAATGAAAAGTGGTTTTCGATTTCATGATCCCTTCGAGTTTGTTCGTTTTTGACGAATTGCTAGTCTAATTCGATTAGAATCGAGCCAATGAAAAGTGGTTTTCGATTTCATGATCCCTTCGAGTTTGTTCGTTTTTGACGAATTGCTAGTCTAATTCGATTAGAATCGAGCCAATGAAAAGTGGTTTTCGATTTCATGATCCCTTCGAGTTTGTTCGTTTTTGACGAATTGCTAGTCTAATTCGATTAGAATCGAGCCAATGAAAAGTGGTTTTCGATTTCATGATCCCTTCGAGTTTGTTCGTTTTTGACGAATTGCTAGTCTAATTCGATTAGAATCGAGCCAATGAAAAGTGGTTTTCGATTTCATGATCCCTTCGAGTTTGTTCGTTTTTGACGAATTGCTAGTCTAATTCGATTAGAATCGAGCCAATGAAAAGTGGTTTTTGATTTCGTGGTATCTTTGGGCTTTTTCGTTTTAGGTGAATTGCTAGTCTAACTCGATTGGAATCTAGCCAATGTAAAGTTATTTTTCATTTCATGATAACTTCGGGTTTGTTCGTTTTTGGCGAATTACTAGTCAAACTCGATTGGAATCGAGCCAAAGAAAAGTAGTTTTTGATTTCAGGATAACTTTGGGTTTGTTCTTTTTACGAATTACTAGTCTAATTCGATTGGAATCGAGCCAATGAAAAGTTGTTTTGATTTCTTGATGACGTCGGGGTTGTTCGTTTTTGGTGAATTGCTAGCCTAATTCGATTGGAATCGAGCCACTGAAAAGTTGTTTTTGATTTCATGATAACTTCAAGTTTTTTCATTTTTGGCGAATTGCAAGCCTAATTCGATAGGAACCGAGCCAATGAAAAGTGGTTTTTGATTTCATGATATCTTTGGGTTTGTTCATTTCTGGTGAACTGCTAGTCTAATTCGATTCGATTCGAGCCAATGTAAAGTTATTTTCAATTTCATGATAACTTCGGGTTTGTCCGTTTTTAGCGAATTGCTATTCAAAGTCGATTGAGATCGAGCCAATGAAAAGTGGTTTTTGATTTCATGATAACTTCGGGTTTGTTCGTTTTTGCGAATTGCTAGTCTAATTCGATTAGAATCGTGCCAATGAAAAGTTGTTTTTAATTTCATGATAACTTCGAGTTTTTTCATTTTTTACGAATTGCATGTCTGGTTCGATGGGAATCGAGTCAATGAAAAGTGGTTTTTGATTTCATCATAACATCGAGTTTGATCATTTTTGGCGAATTGCTAGTCTAATTCGATTGGAATCATGCCAATGAAAAGTGATTTTTTGATTTCATGATAACTTCGCGTCCGTTCATTTTTGCGAATTGCTAGTCTAATTCGATTGGAATCGAGCAAATGAAAAGTTGCTTTGATTTCATGATAATGTCGGGTTTGTTTGTTTTTGGTGAATTGCTAGTCAAACTCGATTGGATTAGAGCCAATGAAAAGTGGTTTTTTATTTCCTAGTAAATTCGGGTTTGTTCGTTTTTGCGAATCGCTAGTCTAATTCGATTAGAATCGAGCCAATGAAAAGTTGTTTTTGATTTCATGATAATTTCGAGTTTGTTCGTTTTTTACCAATTGCTAGTTTGGTTCGATGGGAATCGAGCCAACGAAAAGTGGTTTTTGATTTATAACTTCTAGTTTGTTCGTTTTTGCGAATTGCTAGTCTAATTCGATTAGAATCGTGCCAATGAAAAGTTGCTTTAGATTTCATGATAACTTCGAGTTTTTTCATTTATTGCGAATTGCAAGTCTGGTTCGATGGGAATCGAGTCAATGAAAAGAGGTTTTTGATTTCATCATAACATCGAGTTTGATCATTTTTGGCGAATTGCTAGTCTAATTCGATTGGAATCATGCCAATGAAAAGTGATTTCTAATTTCATGATAACTTCGCGTCTGTTCATTTTTGGCCAATTGCTAGTCTAATTCGATTGGAATCGAGCAAATGAAAAGTTGCTTCGATTTCTTGATAATGTCGGGTTTGTTCATTTTTCGTGAATTGCTAGTCAAACTCGATTGGATTAGAGCCAATAAAAAGTGGTTTTTTATTTCCTAGTGAATTCGGGTTTGTTCGTTTTTGCGAATCTCTAGTCTAATTCGATTAGAATCGAGCCAATGAAAAGTGGTTTTTCATTTCATGATAACTTCGAGTTTTTTCATTTTTTACGAATTGCATGTCTGGTTCGATGGGAATCGAGTCAATGAAAAGTGGTTTTTGATTTCATCATAACATCGAGTTTGATCATTTTTGGCGAATTTCTAGTCTAACTCGATTGGATTAGAGCCAATGAAAAGTGGTTTTTTATTTCCTTGTAAATTCGGGTTTGTTCGTTTTTGCGAATCGCTAGTCTAATTCGATTAGAATCGAGCCAATGAAAAGTTGTTTTCAATTTCATGATAACTTCGAGTTTGTTCATTTTTTGCCAATTGCTAGTTTGGTTCAATGGGAATCGAGCCAATGAAAAGTGGTTTTTGATTTCATGATAACTTCGAGTTTGTTCGTTTTTGCGAATTGCTAGTCTAATTCGATTAGAATCGTGCCAATGAAAAGTTGTTTTTGATTTCATGAAAACTTCGAGTTTGTTCATTTTTGACGAATTGCTAGCCTAATTCGATTCGAGTCGAGCCAATTGAAAGTGGTTTTTGATTTCATGATAACTTCGGGTTTGTTCTTTTTGGTGAATTGCTAGTCAAACTCGACTGGAATCAAGCCAAGGAAAATTGGTTTTTGATTTCATGATAACTTCGGATTTGTTCGTTTTTGCGAATTGCTAGTCTAATTCGATTAGAATTGTGCCAATGAAAAGTTGTTTCTCATTTCATGATAACTTCGAGTTTTTTCATCTTTTACGAATTGCTAGTCTGGATCGATGGGAATCGAGTAAATGAAAAGTGGTTTTTGATTTCATGATAACTTTGGGTTTGATCATTTTTGGCGAATTTCTTGTCTAATTCGATTGGAATCGTGCCAATGAAAAGTGATTTTTGATTTCATGATAACTTCGTGTGTGCTCATTTTTGGTGAATTGCTAGTCTAATTCGATTGGAATCGAGCCAATGAAAAGTGGGTTTTGACTTCTTGATAACTTTAGGTTTTTTCGTTTTTACGAATTGCTAGTCTAATTCGATTAGAATCGTGCCAATGAAATTTTTTTTTTCATTTCATGATAACTTCGAGTTTTTTCATTTTTTGAGAATTGGTAGTCTGGTTCGACGGGAATCGAGTCAATGAAAAGTGATTTTTTTCATTTCATGATAACTTCGAGTTTGATCATTTTTGGCGAATTGCTAGTCTAAT
>NW_019230414.1:0-2572 GCF_002742605.1 Olea europaea var. sylvestris
GTGACAAAGGAAGGTGCCAGCCATGGCATCAAAATTCTTTTGAGACAATTGTGCCAGAGAATCTTCCTTGATCATCGGCACGACAATGATGGGAAGCAATTGATTTTTCTAAATCTGCAACGACATTGAAAGTTATTGTAGAAAAATCAGCCACTAAAAGTTGTCTTTCACTAAATATAGTTGCACCTGATAACATATAATCTAATCTATAGAATCAAACACATATAGAGAATCAAAGAAGGAGAAAGAAGAAGAGAAAAACAATTGAGCCACTTAAGGAATTAGGGTTTACAATGATTTAATATATTACAAAGAGACCTAAGCTAGTAAGGAAACTAAGCTAATAAAGAAACGAAATATTAATTAAATAATTAAACAAATAAATATGTTATCATCCCCCCTCAAACTCACGATGCTGAAGCAAGAAGCAACGAGAGTTTGTCACGTAAGAAGCAAAAACGATGAACCGGATGAGACTTAGTGAAGAAGTCAGCAAGCTGCAATGATGAAGAAACAAAAGGTAGGGAAATGGTGCCAATCTGCAATTGATGATGAACCAGATGACAATCAATCTCAATATGCTTTGTGCGTTCATGGAATACGGAGTTGTGAGAGATCTGAATAGCACAGGTATTATTACAATACATGGGAGTTGGAGAAGAATGAGGAACACCCATGTCTCCAAGTAACCATCGCAACCACACAATCTCAGTGGTAGTGGATGCCATAGCTCGATACTCTGCCTCCGTAGAAGAACGAGAAACAACGGTCTGCTTCTTACTTTTCCAAGAGATAAGAGAATCACCCAAAAATATACAAAAGCTAATAGTGGACTTGCGATCAGTGGGGTTATTGGCCCAATCAGCATCAGAGTAGGCACGGAGTACTAAAAATGAGGTCGACGAAGACAAAAGACTTTGAAAGTATGTACCACGAAGATAACGCAAAATACGAGCAACTGCTGCCCAATGAATCGTAGTAGGAGCTGAAACAAACTGAGCAACAATGTGAACAACATAAGCAATATCGGGACGTGTGATGGTAAGATAGACCAGACATCCAACAATAGTGCGATACAAAGTGGGATCATGCAATAGTACACCGTTAGAGGATGAATATCGAGCGTTGGACTCAAGAGGAGTATCAACAATTTTAGTATCAGTAAGACGAGCACACTCAATGACATCCATAGTATACTTAGACTACGAGAGAAGATAAACTCTAGGAGCAGAAGCAACTTCGATCCCCAAAAAATAAGATAATGCACCCAAGTCCTTCATTTCAAAACGACGAGCCAATTCTAATTTCAAACTCGCAATTTCATCATCATCGTCATCACCAGTGATAATCATATCATCAACATATAATAATAATAATAGAATGCGACCAGCAGAAGTGCTTCTAAAGAATAGAGCGGAGTCATGATGACTGGATGTAAAGCCAAGAGAGGTAACAACAGTGGAAAATTTCTCAAACCTGGCACGAGGTGCTTGTTTGAGGTCATAAAGTACCTTCTTGAGCTTCCAAACAAATCCAGGAGAATGAGAAAGACAACGAAGAGGAACCATGTAAACCTCCTCTTGAAAATTTCCATTTAAAAATGCATTTTTGACATCAAACTGAGAAAGACTCCACTGACGAACAGATGCAATGACAATAAGTGTATGACCAGTGGTCATCTTGGCAACAGGAGCAAAAGTTTCTTCATAATCCAGACCATACTGCTGAGTAAAACCCTTAGCAACCAATCTAGCCTTGTAACGCTCAACTGAACCATCAGATTTGATTTTAATCTTATAAACCCAACGAGAACCAATAGCATGTTTACCTGGAGGCAATGCAACTAAGTCCCAAGTGTGTGTCTTATGTAGAGCAGAAAGTTCATCAGCCATAGCATGTTGCCAAAGAGGATCAAGAATAGCTTCTTTATAGGAAGTGGGTTCAGATTGCTTATGAATGGAGGTTAGAAAACAACAAAATGACTCAGAATAACATGAATAAGCAAAATCAGGTAACTGAGTGGACTTATGAATACGTTCAGGATATCGACGGATAGGGGGAACAAGAGCTGGATTGACAATCTCAAATGATGCTTGGAAAGCCATAGAATCAGGAAGAGTATCATGAGCTGGTGCATGTGTACCTGTAGGGCATGAAGAATTAACAAAATATGGGGTATGGGAAGGTAGTCTGTCAATATCATTAGAAAGTGGATCGATACGAATGAGATCACTTTTAGTCAAGTCATCAGTATTATCAGGAATAGAAAAGAACAGAATGTGCTCAAGAAATACAACATGACGAGAAACATATAATTTTTTATTAATGGGGTCAAAACAACGATAACCCTTTTGTCCCTGCCCATAACCCAAGAAAACACAGATAGCAGAGCAAGATGTCAACTTATTACGTTCAGCCTCAGGACGAAGAACAAAGTAAGTACAGCCAAAGACTCTCAATGAAGAGTAATCAGGAGGATGTCCATACAATGTTTCAAAGGGTGATAATCCTGAATTGTGGGAAGAATGAATCTTATTAATTAAAGAAACAGCAGTAAGAACTGCTTCCCCCC
>NW_019230414.1:2589-3154 GCF_002742605.1 Olea europaea var. sylvestris
AACTCCCCCCCCCCCCCCCCCAAAACTTACTGAGAACTTTGGTAGACAAAAGAAGGGAACGGACAGTTTCTACAATGTGCCTATGCTTTCATTCAACAACACCATTTTGTTGTGAGGTATTAGTACACAAGGTTTGATGAATTGTGCCATCAAGAGCAAGCAATTCAAAGAAACCAGTTGAAATATATTCTCCACCCAAATCACATCTAAAGCACTATTACAGCAGAATGTTGAGTATTAATAAGTGCTCTAAAAGAACGATAAATAAAAAGAAAGTTAGAATGTCGTTTCATAAGATATACCCAACAATAATGACTATAATCATCAATAAAAGAAACATAATATCTAGACCCTCCTTTTGTGGTAATAGGAGTAGGTCCCCATACATCAGAGTGAATAAGATCAAATGGTGCAACAGAATGAGAAACACTACGAGGAAAAGGTAAAGCTGAAAATTTAGCTAATTTACAACCACTACAATTAGAAATGTCATGAGTTCGCAAATTTTTCAAATGACCCTTAGAAACTAAAAATTTCAAACGACTAGCGAAAACATGTCCAAGGC
>NW_019230415.1:0-3154 GCF_002742605.1 Olea europaea var. sylvestris
AGATCACCCTCCTCACAACGATATTTTTTTTTATCGATCTCCTCACAACGATATTTTACATTTAGCTCAAGAGGAGTATCGACAGAAGAAGAATCCTGAAGATCAGCGAAAGTAATCAAATCTTAAATATATTTGTGTTGATTTAAGAATATACCTGTGGAATCGGTATGTAGTGGACCAAGATCCTTCATATGAAAGGAAGCTTGTAGATGCTGTTGGAGTCGAGTGATCAACTTACAATCCGTACCAGTAATGACAATGTCATCCACATATACAAGTAAAAGAACAATACTAGCAGATGTCTTGCAAAGAAATAGAAATGAGTCATATTGGCTCTAGATAAAGGAAAGTTATAGCAAAGTAGATCGAAATTTCTCGAACCATGCCCAAGGAGCTTGTTTTAGCCCGTAAAGAGACTTCTTCAGTTTACATACTTGTGAAGGAGAGGGAATGAGCCCTGGAGGAGGTGCCAGAAAAATATCTTCTTTGAGATCACAATGAAGAAAATCATTTTTTACGTCCATCTAGTGAAGAGGCCACCTTTGAGAGGCAGCAATAGCAAGAATAGTGCGCACCGTAGTCATCTTTACCACTAGAGCAAATGTCTCCTCATAATCCACCCCATACTCCTACCTATTTCCGAGAGCAACTAGTCGAGCTTTATAACGATCTAGAGTTCCATCAGAACGCAATTTAATAGAATAGACCTATTTACATTCAATAGCTTTGACATTAGGTGGGCAGGGAACAATGTCCCAAGTGTGATTTTCTTGTAGTGCCCGAAGTTCATCCATAGCATTTCACCAGCATTCGTAATTAGCAGCCTCAAAATAACTAGAAGGTAAATGAATAGATGTCAATGCAGTGGCAAATGAATCAAATGAACCATACCTCTCAGGAGGTCAAGAAACTCAAGTAGATTGTCGTGGACCCGAGTCAGGGGGCACAGTAGTCTCAGATGCCAAATCAGGCTCAGAGGGAGGCTGAACAGGATCAGATGTGGGGTCGAGCTCAGGAAGAGGCCTATGTGGTCGACGTCTCTCATACACTAATCCAGGCTTGAATCTTTCAGGATGAGAAGACAAGTCGTCAAAACATGGAAGAATATTAAATTTAGGCAAAGGCTTGTTGGATTTTATGCGCAATATTAAAGAGATGAAAAAGATAATCAACACCAGAAATTACGTGGTTCGGAGGTGTGCCTACGTCTACGAGAGCGAAGCGGAGATTTTTTTATTCAATAATGAAAAATAGGGTTACAATATATTATTTATATTAACCCTAGCCTGGGCCCATATAAGACATTAAGACCCATACAGAAAATACCATGTACCGTACCGCGGGGGCGTTGCCCCCGCACCCCAACCCATTCAACGTCCTTAACAACCAAACAATGAATTAAACCCACGCAAGGCCGATACCGTAACTCCTCTCACTCCACTCCGTGCCAGCATCGACCCATTTAATTCAAGACCTATGTTCCACTCTATATGAGCCACATACACAACAAGGCTCAACATGAGTGGAAAAGAAAGGTTGATGCTCAAAGAAAACTACGTGACGAGAAATACGAAATCTGTTGGAGCATAGATCATAGCAAACATAACATTTGTGCGAGACACTATACCCCCATAAAAGCACATTTAACGGATTGAGCAGAAAGCTTGTGTCGTTCATGGGGAGGCAAATGAACAAAACATATACACCCAAATGTGTGTAAATCATGATAAGTAGGATGTTGATGATGAAGACGATAATATGGAGAGTCAAATTGCAACATTTGGGAAGGCAATCTATTGATTAAATAAACTGCAGTAGACAATGCTTTAACCCAAAATTTCGAGGGCACATAGGAATCAAGTAATAATATACAAATAACATCCAAAAGATGACGATTCTTTCGTTCTGCTACCCCATTTTTTTCAGGAGTATAAAGGCATGATCGTTGAGATACAATACCTTTCTGGTTTAAGAAATCATGAAACTCACGTGACATGTATTCCCTACCAGAATCAGATTTTAAAATTTTTATATTGGTAGAAAATTGGGTCTCAACATATGTCACAAAAGTTTTGAAAACTAAAATACCTCATATTTAAAGTAGAGAGTAGATCCATGTATATCTACTATAATCATCAATAAAAGTCACAAAATATTTATACTAAGCATGAGAGGTTAGAGGCGTAATGCCCCAGACATCGCTATGCACAATGTTAAAGCTCTTTTTTAGCACGACTATCATAAGAAGGAAAAAAAAAAAAGAATTTTACTCTTTCCCAATTTGCATGTGGAGCAATCAAAGCACAGATTATGAGAAGAATCAATTTTATTGCCCAACAAACCATATTTCAATCAATAAGATAGAATAGTGGAGTTTGGATGGCCCAAACGTTTGTGCGAGACTTCACTTTTATTGTTAACAGTTATACAAACCAAAGATAAGAAAATAGGAATAGAAAAATGTACTAGAAACAATCTTCCAACTTTAGGCTCCTTCGCGAGTATCTTCCCCGATACTTGATTCTACACAACACAACCATTACGAGAGAAATGGACATTACAATTGTTATCAACTAACTGACCAACTGAAATAAGATTTGTAGACAAACCAGGAGATATCAAAACATCTCGAGAAACAGAATTAATGTTACCAATAGCATCAATAGCTAAATGACTCCCATTAGCTACTTGAATATGAGATGAACCTTGATGTGGGTGAATATCACAAAGGCCGTTTGAGGAACTAGTTATATGATTTGAGGCACCAAAATCAACTAACCAAGACTGAGATGAAGTACTACGTGTATCTTGAAGTCCCAAAGCAGAAAAGGCTAATACAATCATTTGTTGCACCATTTCAAGAGTAACAACAGATTGTACAGCAACAGAGGATGCCTTAGGAGTCAGTGTGTTGACGGTATCTTGATATGCATTTGTCTGACGATTTTGAGGTCGAGTAGGATAGTCTTTGATAATGTCCTAGCTTCTTACAGTAATTGCAAAATTTCTTCGTACATTGAGTAGCAATATGTCCATAATCCTTGCAACTGAAGCATTGGACCTTCCGCATTTCCCTTCCCTTGTTTTTCCCATGAGTTACGTAAGCAACAACATTAAGAGTCATGTGATGTTACGAAAAAATGGCCTACGTTGT
>NW_019230416.1:0-418 GCF_002742605.1 Olea europaea var. sylvestris
CGTGTGCAAAAGTTACGCTCAATTCTTCGTACGTCGACTATCCAAGCGCTCCAAATATGCAAGTGCTCATTCTTTCAAAAATGGTTAAAATCCCTCATACGTCACGACGAAGTTGTGAGTTCAGTCCAAAACGGTCGCTACATTTCCATAAAGTACTTATGGGCCCAAAACGGACACCGTGTGCAAAAGTTACGCTGAATTCTTCGTACGCCGACTCTCCAAGCGTTCCAAATATGCATGTGCTCATTCTTTCGAAAAGTGGCCGAAATCCCTCATACGTCATGACGAAGTCTTAAGTTCAATCCAAAATGGTCGCTACGTTTCCAAAAAGTACTTATGGGCACGAAACGGACACCGTGTGCAAATGTTACGCTCAATTCTCCGTACGCCAACTATCCAAGCGTTCCAAATATGCAAT
>NW_019230416.1:505-3154 GCF_002742605.1 Olea europaea var. sylvestris
TGAGTTCAATCCAAAACGGTCGCTACATTTCCAAAAAGTACTTATGGGCCCGAAACGGACACCGTGTGCAAAAGTTACGTTGAATTCTTCGTATGTCGACTCTCCAAGCGTTCCAAATATGCAAGTGCTCATTCTTTTGAAAAATGGCCGAAATCCCTCATACGTCACGACGAAGTGGTGAGTTCAATCCGAAACGGTCGCTACATTTCGAAAAAGTACTTATGGGCCCGAAACGGACACCGTGGACAAAAGTTACGCTCAATTCTTCGTACGCCGACTCTCCAAGCATTCCGAATATGCAAGTGCTCATTCCTTCGAAAAATGGCCAAAATCCCTCATACGTCACGACGAAGTCTTAAGTTCAATCCAAAACGGTCGCTACATTTCCGAAAAGTACTTGTGTGCCCGAAACGGACACCGTGTACAAAAGTTACGCTCAATTCTTCGTACGTTGACTATCCAAGCGCTCCAAATATGCAAGTGCTCATTCTTTCGAAAATGGTTAAAATCCCTCATACGTCACGACGGAGTTGTGAGTTCAATCCAAAACGGTCGCTACATTTCCATAAAGTACTTATGGGCCCGAAACGGACACCGTGTGCAAAAGTTACGCTCATTTCTCCGTACGCCGACTATCCAAGCGTTCCAAATATGCAAGTGCTCATTCTTTTGAAAAATCGCTAAAATCCCTCATACGTCACGACGAAGTGGTGAGTTCAATCCAAAACGGTCGCTACATTTTCAAAAAGTACTTATGGGCCCGAAACGGACACCGTGGACAAAAGTTACGCTCAATTCTTCATACGCCGACTCTCCAAGCATTCCAAATATCCAAGTGCTCATTCTTTCAAAAATCACTAAAATCCCTCATACGTCACGAAGAAGTTGTTAGTTCAATCCAAAACGGTCGCTACACTTCCAAAAAGTACTTATGGACCCGAAACGGACACCGTGTGTAAAAGTTACGCTGAATTCTTCGTGCGCCAACTCTCCAAGCGTTCCAAATATGCAAGTGCTCATTCTTTTGAAAAATGGCCGAAATCCCTCATACGTCACGACGAAGTGGTGAGTTCAATCCAAAATAGTCGCTACATTTCCAAAAAGTTCTTATGGGCCTGAAACGGACACCGTGGACAAAAGTTACGCTCAATTCTTCGTACGCCGACTCTCCAAGTATTCCGAATATGCAAGTGCTCATTCTTTCGAAAAATGGCCAAAATCCCTCATACGTCACGACGAAGTCTTAAGTTCAATCCAAAACGGTTGCTACATTTCAAAAAAGTACTTGTGTGCTCGAAACGGACGCCGTGTGCAAAAGTTACGCTCAATTCTTCGTGACTATCCAAGTGCTCCAAATATGCAATTGCTCATTCTTTCGAAAATGGCTAAAATACCTCATACGTCACGACGAAGTAGTGAGTTCAATCCAAAACGGTCGCTACATTTCCAAAAAGTACTTATGGGCCCGAAACGGACACCGTGTGCAAAAGTTACGCTCAATTCTCCGTACGCCGACTATCCAAGCGTTCCAAATATGCAAGTGCTCATTCTTTTGAAAAATATAAAATCCCTCATACGTCACGACGAAGTGGTGAGTTCAATCCAAAACGGTCGCTACATTTCCAAAAAGTACTTATGGGCCCGAAACGGACACCGTGTGCAAAAGTTACGCTCAATTCTTCGAACGCCGACTCTGCAAGCGGTCCAAATATGCAAGTGCTCATTCTTTCGAAAAATGGCTAAAATCCCTCATACGTCACGACGAAATTGTGAGTTCAATCCAAAACGGTCGCTACATTTCCAAAAAGTACTTATGTGCCCGAAATGGACACCGTGTGCAAAAGTTACGCTCAATTCTTCGAACGCCGACTCTGCAAGCATTCCGAATATGCAAGTGCTCATTCTTTCGAAAAATGGCTGAAATCCCTCATACGTCACGACGAAGTCTTAAGTTCAATCCAAAACGGTCGCTACATTTCCATAAAGTACTTATGGGCCCGAAACGGACGCCGTGTGCAAAAGTTACGCTCAATTCTCCATACGCCGACTATCCAAGCGTTCCAAATATGCAAGTGCTCATTCTTTTGAAAAATTGCTAAAATCCCTCATACGTCACGACGAAGTCTTAAGTTCAATCCAAAACGGTCGCTACATTTCCATAAAGTACTTATGGGCCCGAAACGGACGCCGTGTGCAAAAGTTACGCTCAATTCTCCATACGCCGACTATCCAAGCGTTCCAAATATGCAAGTGCTCATTCTTTTGAAAAATTGCTAAAATCCCTCATACGTCACGACGAAGTCTTAAGTTCAATCCAAAACGGTCGCTACATTTCCATAAAGTACTTATGGGCCCGAAACGGACGCCGTGTGCAAAAGTTACGCTCAATTCTCCATACGCCGACTATCCAAGCGTTCCAAATATGCAAGTGCTCATTCTTTTGAAAAATTGCTAAAATCCCTCATACGTCACGACGAAGTTGTGAGTTCAATCCAAAACGGTCGCTACATTTCCATAAAGTACTTATGGGCCCGAAACGGACACGGTGTGCAAAAGTTACGCTCATTTCTCCGTACGCCGACTATCCAAGCGTTCCAAATATGCAAGTGCTCATTCTTTTGAAAAATTGCTAAAATCCCTCATACGTCA
>NW_019230417.1:0-3154 GCF_002742605.1 Olea europaea var. sylvestris
TGACGAAATTTCCGCCGGCGCGATTTTTATTTCTGATCAAACAGCCAAATTTCAGCCAATTCCAACACAGTCGAGAAAAATGATGAAATTGCCCCCGACGCGGTTTTTGTTTCCGATCAACCAGTCGAATTTTAGCCAATTTCGACACAATCGCGAAAAATGGCGAAATTGCCCCCGGTGCGATTTTTATTTCAAATCAAACTGCCATATTTCAGCCAATTCCGACACAGTCGAGAAAAATGACGAAATTGCCCCCTGCGCGATTTTTATTTCCGATCAAACTGCCAAATATCAGCCAATTCCGACACGGTCGGGAAAAATGACGAAATTTCCCCCGGCGCGATTTTTGTTTCCGATCAACCAATCAAATTTGAGCCAATTCCGGCACAGTCGCGAAAAATGACGAAATTACACCCGACGCGATTTTTGTTCCCGATCAACCTGTCAAATTTGAGCCCATTCCGACACAGTCAAGAAAAATGACGAAATTGCCCCGGCGCGATTTTTGTTTTAGATCAAACTGCCAAATTTCAGTCAATTCCGACAGAGTCCAAAAAAATGACGAAATTGCCGCCGGCACGATCTTTATTTTCGATCAAACTGCCAAATTTCAGCCAATTCCGACACAGTCGAGAAAAATGACGAAATTACCCCCGACGCGGTTTTTGTTCCCGATAAACCTATCAAATTTGAGCCCATTCCGACACAGTCGAGAAAAATGACGAAATTTCCGCCGGCGCGATTTTTATTTCCGATCAAACAGCCAAATTTTAGCCAATTCCAACACAGTCGAGAAAAATGACGAAATTGCCCCCGACGCGATTTTTGTTTCCGATCAACCAGTTAAATTTTAGCCAATTTCGATAAAGTCGCGAAAAATGACGAAATTACACCCGGCACGATTTTTGTTCCCGATCAACCTGTTAAATTTAAGCCCACTCCGACACAGTCGAGAAAAAAATGACGAAATTGCCCCCGACGCGATTTTTATTTCAGATCAAACTGCCAAATTTCAGCCAATTCCGACACAGTCGAGAAAAATGACGAAATTGCGCCCGGCTTGATTTTTGTTCCCGATCAACCTGTCAAATTTGAGCCCATTCTGACACAGTCGAGAAAAATGACGAAATTGCCGACGGCGCGATTTTTATTTCCGATCAAACTGCCAAATTTCAGCCAATTCCGACACAGTCGAGAATAATGACGAAATTGCCCCCGGCGCGATTTTTGTTCCCGATAAACCTATCAAATTTGAGCCCATTCCGACTCAGTCGAGAAAAATGACGAAATTTCCGTCGACGCGGTTTTTGTTTCCGATCAACCAGTCGAATTTTAGCCAATTTCGACACAGTCGCGAAAAATGGCGAAATTGCCGTCGACGCGGTTTTTGTTTCCGATCAACCAGTCGAATTTTAGCCAATTTCGACACAGTCGCGAAAAATGGCGAAATTGCCCCCGGTGAGATTTTTCTTTCAAATCAAACTGCCATATTTCAGCCAATTCCAACACGGTCGAGAAAAATGACGAAATTGCCCCCGGCGGGATTTTTATTTTAGACCAAATTGCCAAATTTCAGCCAATTCCGACACAGTCGAGAAAAATGACGACATTGCCGCCAGCGCGATTTTTAGTTCGGATCAAACCGCCAAATATTAGCCAATTCCGACACAGTCGAGAAAAATGACGAAATTGCCCTCGGCGCGATTTTTGCTCCCGAATAAACCTGTCAAATTTTAACCCATTCGGACACAGTCGAGAAAAATGACGAAATTTCGGCCGGCGTGATTTTTATTTCCGAACAAATTGCCAAATTTCAGCCAATTCCAACACAGTCGAGAAAAATGACGAAATTGCCCCGACCCGGTTTTTGTTTCCGATCAACCAGTCGAATTTTAGCCAATTCCGACACAGTCACGAAATTGCCCCCGGCGCGATTTTTATTTCAGATCAAACTGCCATATTTCAGCCAATTCCGACACAGTCGAGAAAAATGACGAAATTGCCCCCGGCGCGATTTTTGTTTCCGTCCAAACTGTCCAATTTGAGCCCATTCCGACACAGTCGAGAAAAATGACGAAATTGCCCCCTGCGCGATTTTTATTTCAGATCAAACTGCCATATTTCAGCCAATTCCGACACAGTCGAGAAAAATGACGAAATTGCCCCCGGCGCGAATTTGTTTCCGATCAAACTGTCAAATTTGAGCCCATTCCGACACCGTCGCGAAAAATGACGAAATTACCCCCGGCGCGATTTTTGTTTCCGATCAACCTGCCAAATTTTAGCCCATTCCGACCCCGTCGCGAAAAATGACGAAATTACCCCCGGCGCGATTTTTGTTTCCGATCAACCTGCCAAATTTTAGCCCATTCCGACCCCGTCGCGAAAAATGACGAAATTACCCCCGGCGCGATTTTTGTTTCCGATCAACCTGCCAAATTTTAGCCCATTCCGACCCCGTCGCGAAAAATGACGAAATTACCCCCGGCGCGATTTTTGTTTCCGATCAACCTGCCAAATTTTAGCCCATTCCGACCCCGTCGCGAAAAATGACGAAATTGCCCCCGTCGCGATTTTTGTTCCCGATAAACCTGTCAAATTTGAGCCATTCCGACACAGTCGAGAAAAATGACGAAATTGCCGCCGGCGTGATTTTTATTTCCGATCAAACTGCCAAATTTCAGACAATTCCGACACAATCGAGAAAAATTACGGAATTGCCCCCGGCGCGGTTTTTGTTCTCGATAAACCGGTCAAATTTGAGCCCATTCCTACACAGTCGAGAAAAATGACGAAACTTTCGCCGGCGCGATTTTTATTTCCGATCAAATCGCCAAATTTCAGCAAATTCCAACACAGTCGAGAAAAATGACGAAATTGCCCCCGACGCGGTTTTTGTTTCTGATCAACCAGTCGAATTTTAGCCAATTCCGACACAGTCGCGAAAAATGACGAAATTGCCCCCGGTGTGATTTTTATTTCAGATCAAACTGTCATATTTCAGCCAATTTCGACACAGTCGAGAAAAAAGACGAAATTACCCACGACGCGATTTTTGTTCCCTATCAACTTGTCGAATTTGAGTCCATTCCGACACGGTCGAGAAAAATGACGAAATTGCCGCCGGCGCGATTTTTTCTTTCCGATCAAACTG
>NW_019230418.1:0-3153 GCF_002742605.1 Olea europaea var. sylvestris
AAAATGAAGAAATTTCCCCCGGCACAATTTTTGTTTCCCATCAACCTGCAGAATTTTTGCCCATTCCGACACCGTCGCGAAAATGAGAAAATTGCTCCGGGCGCGATTTTTTTTCCGATCAACCCGTCAAATTTTACCCCATTCCGACAACCATCACGAAAAATGACGTAATTGCCCCTGGAACGATTTTTGTTTCCAATCAACCTGTCAAATTTGAGCCCATTCCGACACCGTCACGAAAAATGACGAAATTGTCCCTGGCACGATTTTTGTTTCCGATCAACCTGTAAAATTTTAGCCCATTCCGACACCGTCTCGAAAAATGACTAAATTGTCCCTTGGGCGATTTTTGTTTCCGATCAACCTGTCAAATTTTACCCCATTCCGACATCCTCGCGAAAAATGACGAAATTGCCCCTAGATTGGTTTTTGTTTCCGATCAACTTGTCAAATTTTAGCCCATTCCGACACCGTCTCGAAAAATGACTAAATTGTCCCTTGGGCGATTTTTGTTTCCGATCAACCTGTCAAATTTTACCCCATTCCGACATCCTCGCGAAAAATGACGAAATTGCCCCTAGATTGGTTTTTGTTTCCGATCAACTTGTCAAATTTTAGCCCATTCCGACACCGTCTCGAAAAATGACTAAATTGTCCCTTGGGCGATTTTTGTTTCCGATCAACCTGTCAAATTTTACCCCATTCCGACATCCTCGCGAAAAATGACGAAATTGCCCCTGCCTCGATTTTTATTTCCGATCAACCAGTCAAATTTTAGCCCATTTCGACACCGTCACGAAAAATGACGAAATTGCCCCTGGGGCGGTTTTTGTTTCCGATCAACCTGTCAAATTTTAGCCCATTTCGACACCATCGCGAAAATGAAGAAATTTCCCCTTGCGCAATTTCTGTTTCCCATCAACCTGCAGAATTTTAGCCCATTCCGACACCGTCGCGAAAAATGACGAAATTGCCCCTAGATTGGTTTTTGTTTCCGATCAACTTGTCAAATTTTAGCCCATTCCGACACCGTCGCGAAAAATGACGAAATTGCCCCTGCAGCGATTTTTGTTTCCGATCAACCTGTCAAATTTCTGCCCATTCTGACACCGTCGCGAAAAATGAAGAAATTTCCCCCGGCGCAATTTTCGTTTCCCATCAACCTGCAGAATTTTAGCCAATTCCGACACCGTCGCGAAAAATGACGAAATTGCCCCTGACGCGATTTTTGTTTCCGATCAACCTGTCAAATTTTAGCCCATTCAGACACCGTTGCTAAAAATGACCAAATTGCCTCTGCCGCAGTTTTTGTTTCCGATCAACCTGTAAAATTTTAGCCCATTCCGACACCGTCTCAAAAAATGACTAAATTGTCCCTTGGGCGGTTTTTGTTTCCGATCAACCTGTAAAATTTTAGCCCATTCCGACACCGCCACGAAAAATGACGAAATTGCCCCCGACGCGATTTTTGTTTCCGATCAACCATCCAAATTTCAGTCCATTCCGACACCGTCGCGAAAATTGACGAAATTTCCCTCGGCGCAATTTTCGTTTACCATCAACCTACAGAATTTTAGCCCATTCCGACACCGTCGCGAAAAATGACGCAATTCCCCTTGCGCGATTTTTGTTTCTGATCAACCTGTCAAATTTTAGCCCATTCCGACTCCGTCGCGGAAAATGTTGAAATTGCCCTTGGCCCGATTTTTGTTTCCGATCAACAAGTCAAATTTTAGCCCATTCCGACACCATCGCGAAAAAAGACGAAATTGCCCCCGGAGCGATTTTTGCTTCCAATCAACCAGCCAAATTTCAGCTCATTCCGACACCGTCGCGAAAAATGATGAAATTGCCCCCGGCTATTTTTGTTTCCGATCAACCTATCAAATTTTAGCCCATTTCTACACCGTCGCGAAAAAATGAAGGAATTACCCCTGGCTTGATTTTTGTTTCCAATCAACCTGTCAAATTTGAGCCCATTCCGACACCGTCATGAAAAATGATTGCACCTGACACGATTTTTGTTTCCGATCAACCTGTAAAATTTTAGCCCATTCCGACACGGTCGCGAAAAATGACGAAATTGTCCCTGGCACGGTTTTTGTTTCCGATCAACCTGTAAAATTTTAGCCCATTCCGACACCGTCTCGAAAAATGACTAAATTGTCCCTTAGGCGGTTTTTGTTTCCGATCAACCTGTAAAATTTTAGCCCATTCCGAAACCGTCGCGAAAAATGACGAAATTGCCCCTGGCACGATTTTTGTTTCCGATCAACCTGTCAAATTTTAGCCCGTTCGACTCCGTCGCGAAAAATGACTAAATTGCCCCTGGGGCGGTTTTTGTTTCCAATCAACCTATTAAATTTTAGCCCATTTCGACACCGTCACGAAAAATGACGAAATTGCCCCTGGCACGGTTTTTGTTTCCGATCAACCTATCAAATTTGAGCACATTTCGACACCGTCGCAAAAGATGACGAAATTGCCCCCGGTGCGATTTTTGTCAAATTTTAGCCCATTCCAACACCGTCGCGAAAAATAACGAAATTGCCCCTGGCACGATTTTTGTTTCCGATCAACCTGTCAAATTTTAGCCCATTCGACTCCGTCGCGAAAAATGACGAAATTGCCTCTAGCGCGGTTTTTATTTCCGATCAACTTGTCAAATTTTAGCCCATTCCGACACCGTCGCGAAAAATGACGAAATTGCCCCTGGAGCGATTTTTGTTTCCCATCAACTTGTCAAATTTTAGCCCATTCCGACACCGTCGCGAAAAATAATGAAATTGCCCCAAGCGCGGTTTTCGTTTCCCATCAACTTGTCAAATTTTAGCCCATTCCGACACCGTCGTGAAAAATGACGAAATTGCCTCTGCCGCAGTTTTTGTTTCCATCAACCTGTCAAATTTTAGCCCATTCCGACACCGTCGCGAAAAATGACGAAATTGCCCCTGGCACGATTTTTGTTTCCGATGAACCTGTCAAATTTTAGCCCATTAGACTCCGTCGTGAAAAATGACTAAATTGCCCGTGGGGCCGTTTTGGTTTCTGATCAAACTGTCAAATTTTTGCCCATTTCGACACCGTCGCGAAAAATGACGAAAATGCCCCCGGCGCGATTTTTGTTTCCGATCAACCTGTCAAATTTTTGCC
>NW_019230419.1:0-3153 GCF_002742605.1 Olea europaea var. sylvestris
TCGCGAAAAATGACGAAATTGCCCCCGACGCGATTTTGGTTTCCGATCAACCTGTAAAATTTTAGCCAATTTCGACACAGTCGTGAAAAATGACGAAATTGCCCCCGGCGCGGTTTTTGTTCCCGATCAACCTGTCAAATTTTGGCCAATTTCGACAGAGTCGAGAAAAATGACGAAATTACCCCCGGAGCGATTTTTGTTTCCGATCGACCTGTCAAATTTTAGTCAATTACGACACAGTTACGAAAAATGACAAAATCGCTCTAAGCGAGGTTTTTTTCCCGATAAACCTGTCACATTTTAGCCAATTCTGACACAGTAGCGAAAAATGACGAAATTGTCCACGGCGCGGTTTTTGTTCCCGATCGACCTGTCAAATTTTAGCCAATTACGACACAGTCGCGAAAAGTGACGATATTGCCCCCGGCGCGATTTTTGTTTCCGATCGACCTGTCAAATTTTAGCCAATTCCGACACAGTCGTGAAAAATGACGGAATCGCCCTAAGCGCGATTTTTTCCCGATAAACCTGTCAAATTTTAGCCAATTCCAACACAGTAACGAAAAATGACGAAACTGCCCCCGGCGCTGTTTTTGTTCCCGATCATCCTGTCAAATTTTAACCAATTCCGACACAGTCGAGAAAAATAACGAAATTGCCCCCAGCGCGATTTTTGTTTCCGATCAACCTGTCAAATTTTAGATAATTCCGACACGGTCGCGAAAAATGACGAAATTGCCCTCGGCCCGATTTTTGTTCCCGATCAACCTGTCAAATTTTAGCCAATTCCGACGGAGTCGCGAAAAATGACGAAATTGCCGCCGGCGCGGTTTTTGTTCCCGATCAACCTGTCAAATTTTAGCCAATTCCGACACAGTCGCGAAAAATGACGAAATTGCCCCCGGCGCGATTTTTGTTCCCGATCAACCTATCAAATTTTGGACAATTTCGATACAGTCGAGAAAAATGACGAAATTGCCCCCGGCGCGATTTTTGCTTCCGATCGACCTGTCAAATTTTAACCAATTACGACACAGTCGCGAAAAATGACGAAATCGCTCTAAGCGCGATTTTTTCCCGATAAACCTGTCACATTTTAGCCAATTCCGACACAGTAGCGAAAAATGACGAAATTCCCCCGGCTCGGTTATTGCTCCCGATCAACCTGTCAAATTTTAGCCCATTCCGACACAGTCTCGAAAAATGATGAAATTGCCCCAGGCGCAGTTTTTGTTCCCGATCCACCTGCCAAATTTTAGCCAATTCCGACACAGTCGCGAAAAATGACGAAATTGCCCCCAGCGCGATTTTTGTTTCCGATCGACCTGTCAAATTTTAGCCAATTATGACACAGTCGCGAAAAATGATGAAATCGCTCTAAGCGCGGTTTTTTTCCCGATAAACCTGTCACATTTTAGCCAATTTCGACACAGTAGCGAAAAATGACGAAATTGCCCCCGGCGCGGTTTTTTCTCCCGATTAACCACTCAAATTTGAGGCAATTCCGACACAGTCGCGAAAAATGACGAAATTGCCCCCGACGCGATTTTTGTTCCCAATCAACCTGTCAAATTTTAGCCAATTCCGACACAGTCGAGAAAAATGACGAAATTGCCCCCAGCGCGATTTTTGTTTCCGATCGACCAATCAAATTTTAGCCAATTCCGACACAGTCGCGAAAAATGACAAAATTGCCCTTGGCGCGGTTTTTTCTCCCGATCAACCACTCAAATTTGAGCCAATTCCGACACAGTCGCGAAAAATGACGAAATTGCCCCCGACGCGATTTTTGTTCCCGATTAACCTGTCAAATTTCGGCCAATTCCGACACGGTCGCGAAAAATGACGAAATTGCCCACGTCGCGATTTTTGTTCCCGATCAACCTGTCAAATTTTAGCCAATTCCGACACAGGCGTGAAAAATGACAAAATTGCCCCCGACGCGGTTTTTGTTCCCGATCAACCTGTCAAATTTTAGCCAATTTCGACACAGTGGCTAAAAATAACGAAATTGCCCCCGGCGCGGTTTTTATTCCCGATTAACCTGTCAAATTTTTGTCAATTCCGGCAAAGTCGCGAAATATGACGAAATTGCCCCCGGCGCGGTTTTTTCTCCCGATTAACCACTCAAATTTGAGGCAATTCCGACACAGTCGCGAAAAATGACGAAATTGCCCCCAACGCGATTTTTGTTCCCGATCGACCTGTCAAATTTTATTCAATTCCGACACAGTCGCGAAAAATGACGAAATTGCCCCCGACGCGATTTTGGTTTCCGATCAACCTGTAAAATTTTAGCCAATTCCGACACAGTCGCGAAAAATGACGAAATTGCCCCCGGCGCGGTTTTTGTTCCCGATCAACCTGTCAAATTTTAGCCAATTCCGACACAGTCGAGAAAAATGACGAAATTGCCCCCGGCGCGATTTTTGTTTCTGATCGACCTGTCAAATTTTAGTCAATTACGACACAGTCTCGAAAAATGTCAAAATCGCTCTAAGCGCGGTTTTTTTCCCGATAAACCTGTCACATTTTAGCCAATTCCGACACAGTAGCGAAAAGTGACGAAATTGTCCACGGCGCGGTTCTTGTTCCCGATAGACCTGTCAAATTTGAGCCAATTCCGACACAGTCGCGAAAAATGACGAAATTGCCCCCGGTGCGATTTTTGTTCCCGATCAACCTATCAAATTTTGGACAATTTCGACACAGTCGAGAAAAATGACGAAATTGCCCCCGGTGCGATTTTTGTTCCCGATCAACCTATCAAATTTTGGACAATTTCGACACAGTCGAGAAAAATGACGAAATTGCCCCCGGCGCGATTTTTGTTTCCGATCGACCAGTCAAATTTTAGCCAATTCCGACACAGTCGCGAAAAATGACGAAATTGCCCCCGGCACGATTTTTTCTCCCGATCAACCACTCAAATTTGAGCCAATTCCGACACAGTCGCGAAAAATGACGAAATCGCTCTAAGAGCGATTTTTTTCCCGATAAACCTGTCACATTTTAGCCAATTTCGACACAGTAGCGAAAAATGACGAAATTGCCCCTACGCTGTTTTTGTTCCCGATCAACCTGTCAAATTTTAGCCCATTCCGACACAGTCTCGAAAAATGATGAAATTGCCCCAGGCGCGGTTTTTGTTCC
>NW_019230420.1:0-854 GCF_002742605.1 Olea europaea var. sylvestris
TTTGACGCTTGCATTGTTGTCAGGTGAGAATTGGATGGGAAAAATGTTTGAAATTCATACAATCCAACAGGGTAATGACATGTACATGTAGCAAGGTTTTTACCGATTGAATTTTACAATTTGTACACTGATTTTTGACACGTTGTTTAACACTTGCATTGTTGTCAAGTGTCAAATGGATGCGAAAACTGTTTGAAATATAAATTGTCCAACTGGGCAATGTCTCGTGGCAAATTGTAAACTAAAGTGTACACAATTGTTTACACATTGCAAGGTCCTTACCCATTGAACTTTACTATTTGTACACTGATTTTTGACACATTGTTTGACACTTGCATTGTTGTCAGGTGTCAATTGGATGGGAAAACTGTATGAAATTTAAACTGTTCAACTGGATAATGTCACGTTGCAAAGTGTAAACTAAAGTGTACACCATAGTGTACATGTAGCAAGATCCTTACTGATTGAACTTTACTATATTTACACTAATTTTTGACACATTGTTTGATTCTTGCATTGATCTCAAGCTTTAATTAGATGGGAAAATTATTTGAAATTTAAACTATACAACAGGGTAATGTCATGTTGCAAAGCGTAATCTAAAGTTTACACCGTAGTGTACGTGTAGCAAAGTCCTTACCGATTGAACTTTGCTATTTGTACACCAATTTTCAACACATTGTTTAACACTTGCATTGTTGTCAAGTGTCAATTGTATGGGAAAACTGTTCAAAATATAAACTGTCTAACAGGGTAATGTCACGTGGAAAAGTGTAAACTAATGTGTACACCAAAGTTTACATGTAGCAAGGTCCTTACCCATCGAACTTTGCTATTTGTACACAGATTTTTGA
>NW_019230420.1:2970-3153 GCF_002742605.1 Olea europaea var. sylvestris
GAAGTGTAAACTAAAGTGTACACCATAGTGTACATGTAGCGTGGTCCTTACTGATTGAACTTTGCTATATTTACACTAATTTTTAACACGTTGTTTGATGCTTGCATTGTTGTCAAGTGTGAATTGGATTGGAGAAATGTTTGAAATTTAACCTGTCCAATAGGGTATTGACATGTGGCAAAG
>NW_019230421.1:0-3152 GCF_002742605.1 Olea europaea var. sylvestris
CCGACGCGATTTTTGTTTCCGATTAACCTGTCAAATTTGAGCCCATTCCGACACAGTCGAGAAGAATGACGAAATTGCCCCCGACGCGATTTTTATTTCAGAACAAACTACCAAATTTCAGCCAATTCCGACACAGTCGAGAAAAATGACGTAATTGCCCCCGGCGCGATTTTTGTTTCCGATCAACAACTCAAATTTTAGCCAATTTCGACACAGTCGCAAAAAATGACGAAATTACACCAGGCGCGGTTTTTGTTCCCGATAAACCTGTCAAATTTGAGCCCATTCCGACACAGTCTAGAAAAATGACGAAATTGCCGCCGGCGCGATTTTTATTTCCGATCAAACTGCCAAATTTCTGCCAATTCCGACACAGTCGAGAAAAATGCTGAAATTGCTCCGTTGCTATTTTTGTTTCCGATCAACCTGTCAAATTTGATCCCATTCCGACACAGTCGAGAAAAATGACGAAATTGCCCCTGGTGCGATTTTTGTTTCTGATCAAACTGCCAAATTTCAGCCAATTCGGACACAGTCGAGAAAAATGACGAAATTGCCCCCGGCGCTATTTTTGCCTCCGATCAACCTGTCAAATTTTAGCCAATTCCGACACAGTCGCGAAAAATGACGAAATTGCTCCGGCGCGATTTTTGTTTCCGATCAACTTGTCAAATTTAAGCCCCTTCCGTCACAGTCGAGAAAGATAACGAAATTGCCCCCTGGCGCGATTTTTATTTCAGATCAAACTGCAAAATTTCAGCAAACTCCGACACAGTCGAGAAAAATGACGAAATTACCTCCGGCGCGGTTTTTGTTTCCGATCAACAAGTCGAATTTTAGCCAATTCCAACACAGTCGAGAAAAATGACGAAATTGCCCGCGGCGTGATTTTTGTTTCGGATCAACCTGTCAAATTTGAGCCCATTCCGACACAGTCGAGAAAAATGACGAAATTGCCCCCGCCGCGATTTTTATTTCAGATCAAACTGCCAAATTTCAGCCAATTCCGACACAGTCGAGAAAAATGACGAAATTGCCCCCGGCGCGATTTTTGTTTCCGATCAACGAGTCAAATTTTAGCCAATTCAGACACATTCACGAAAAATGAAGAAATTACACCCGGAGCGATTTTTGTTCCCGATAAATCTGTCAAATTTGAGCCCATTCCTACAGAGTCGAGAAAAATGACGAAATTGCCGACGGCGCGATTTTTATTTCCGATCAAATTGTCAAATTTCATCCAATTCCGACACAGTCGAGAAAAATACCGAAATTTCCCCCGGCGCGATTTTTCTTTCCGATCAACCTGTCAAATTTGACCCCATTCCGACACAGTCGAGAAAAATGACGAAATTGCCCCGGGGCGATTTTTATTTCAGATCAAACTGCCAAATTTTAGCCAATTCTGACACAGTCGAGAAAAATGACGAAATTAGCCCCGGCCCGATTTTTGTTTCCGATCAACCTGTCAAATTTGAGCCCATTCGACAGTCGATAAAAATGACGAAATTGCCTCGGCGCGATTTTTATTTCAGATCAAACTACCAAATTTTAGCCAATTCTGACACAGTCAAGAAAAATGATGAAATTGGCCCCGGCGCAATTTTTGTCTCCGATCAACCTGTCAAATTTTAGCCAATTCCGACACAGTCGCGAAAAATGACGAAATTGCTCCGGCGCGATTTTTGTATCCGATCAACCAGTCAAATTTGAGCCCATTCGACACAGTCGAGAAAAATGACGAAATTGCCCCCGGCGCGATTTATATTTCAGATCAAACGGCCAAATTTCAGCCAATTCTGACACAGTCGAGAAAAATGACGAAATTGCACCCCGCGCGATTTTTGTCTCCGATCAACCTGTCAAATTTTAGCCAATTCCGACATAGTAGCGAAAAATGTCGAAATTGCTCCGGCATGATTTTAGTTTCCGATCAACTTGTCAAATTTAAGCCCATTCCGACAAAGTCTAGAAAGATAACGAAATAGCCCCTAGCGCGATTTTTATTTCAGATCAAACTGCCAAATTTCAGCCAATTCCGACACAGTCGAGAAAAATGACGAAATTGCCTCCGGCGCGGTTTTTGTTTCCAATCAACAAGTCGAATTTTAGCCAATTCCAACACAGTCGAGAAAAATGACGAAATTGCCCGCGGCGTGATTTTTGTTTCCGATCAACCTGTCAAATTTGAGCCCATTCCGACACAGTCGAGAAAAATGACGAAATTGCCCCCGCCGCGATTTTTATTTCAGATCAAACTGCCAAATTTCAGCCAATTCCGACACAGTCGAGAAAAATGACGAAATTGCCCCCGGCGCGATTTTTGTTTCCGATCAACGAGTCAAATTTTAGCCAATTCTGACACAGTCGCGAAAAATGAAGAAATTACATCCGGAGCGATTTGTGTTCCCGATAAATCTGTCAAATTTGAGCCCATTCCTACAGAGTTGAGAAAAATGACGAAATTGCCGCCGGCGCGATTTTTATTTCCGATCAAATTGTCAAATTTCATCCAATTCCGACACAGTCGAGAAAAATACTGAAATTTCCCCCGGCGCGATTTTTGTTTCCGATCAACCTGTCAAATTTGACCCCATTCCGACACAGTCGAGAAAAAAGACGAAATTGCCACGGGGCGATTTTTATTTCAGATCAAACTGCCAAATTTTAGCAAATTCTGACACAGTCGAGAAAAATAACGAAATTGGCCCCGGCGCAATTTTTGTCTCCGATCAACCTGTCAAATTTTGGCAAATTCCGACACAGTCGCGAAAAATGACGAAATTGCTCCGGCGCGATTTTTGTTTCCGATCAACCTGTCAAATTTGAGCCCATTCCGCCACAGTCGAGAACAATGCCGAAATTGCCCACGGCGCGATTTTTGTTTCCGATCAACTTGTCAAATTTTAGCCAATTCCGACACAGTCGAGAAAAATGACGAAATTGCCCCGGCGCGATTTTTATTTCAGATCAAACTACCAAATTTTAGCCAATTTTGACACAGTCAAGAAAAATGACGAAATTGGCCCTGACGCAATTTTTGTCTCCGATCAACAAGTCGAATTTTAACCAATTCCGACACAGTCGGGAAAAATGACGAAATTACACCCGGCGCGATTTTTGTTCCCGATCAACCTGCCAAATTTGAGCCC
>NW_019230422.1:0-3152 GCF_002742605.1 Olea europaea var. sylvestris
CTTATTAATTATTTCAGGTTGAAGAAGTGTTGGACAGAAAATTAACAAAGCAAAATCGCACCAAAAGCAATTTTGTCAATTTTCGTGACGATGTCGGAATGGGCCGAAATTTGGCAGGTTTATTGGAAACGGCCTGCGAAATTGGACTCGGGGCATAGACCCGGGATCACGGGATTTTAGCCAAGTTAATTGGTTGGGGCCTCCGAATAATTAATTTCCTAATTAATTATGTCAGGTTGAAGAAGTATTGGACTGGAAATTAACAAAGAAAAACCACACCAGGGACAATTTTGTCATTTTTTGCGATGGTGTCGGAATGGGCTGAAATTTGGCAGGTTGATTGGAAACGACCCGCAAAATTTGACTCGGGGCATAAACCCGAGTTCACGAGATTTTAGCCAAATTCCTTCATTTGAGCCTCCGAATAATCAATTTTCTTATTAATTATGTCAGGTTGAAGAAGTGGGGGACAGAAAATAACAAAGCAAAACTGCACCAGAGGTAATTTTTTTCATTTTTCGCGGTGGTGTTGGAATGGGCCAAAATTTGACAGTTTGATTGGAAACGGCCTGTGAAAGTGGACTTCGGGCATAGACCCGGGATCACAGAATATTAGCCAAATTACTTCGTTTGGGCCTCCGAATAATTAATTTCCTTATTAAGTATGTCAGGTTGAAGAAGTGCTGGACAGAAAATTAACAAAGAAAAACCACACCAGGGGCAATTTTGTCATTTATCGCGACAATGTCGGAATGGTCCGAAATTTGGCAGGTTGATTGGAAATGGCCCACGAAATTGAACTCGGGGCATAGACCCAGGATCACGGGATTTTAGCCAAATTTCTTCTTTTGGGCCTCCGAATAATTAATTTCCTTATTAATTATGTCCGGTTCAAGAAGTGCTGGATAGAAAATTAACAAAGCAAAATCGCACCAGGGACAATTTTATCATTTTTCGCGACGGTGTCAGAATGGGCCGAAATTTGGCAGGTTGATTAGAAACTTAGGTTGAAGAAGTATTGGACAGAAAATTCACAAAGCAAAATCGCACCAGGGGTAATTTTGTCATTTTTTGCGACAGTGTCGGAATGGACCGAAATTTGGCAGGTTGATTGGAAATGGCCCGCGAAATTGAACTCGGGATCACGAGATTTTAGCTAAATTCCTTCGTTTGGGCCTCCGAATAATTAATTTCCTTTTTAATTATGTCAGGTTGAAGAAGTGCTGGACAGAAAATTTACAAAGCAAAATCGTACCAGGGGCAATTTTGTCATTTGGCGAGACGGTGTCAAAATGGGCCCAAATTTGATTGGTTGATTGGAAACCGCCTAGAAAATTGGACTCAGTGCACAGACCCAGGATCATGGGGTATTAACCAAATTCCTTCGTTTGGGCCTCCGAATAATTAATTTCCTTACTAATTATGTAAGGTTGAAGAAGTGCTGGACAGAAAATTAACAAAGGAAAACCGCACCAGTCGCAATTTTGTCATTTTTCACGGCGGTGTCAGAATGGGCCGAAATTTGACAGGTTGATTGGAAACGGCCTGCGAAATTGGACTCGGGGCATGGACTCGGGATCACGGGATATTAGCCAAATTCCTTCGCTTGGGCCTCCGAATAATTAATTTCCTTATTAATTATGTCAGGTTCAAGAAGTGCTTGACAGAAAATTAACAAAGAAAAACTGCACCAGGGGCAATTTTTTCATTTGAGGAATGGGCCGATAATTGGCAGGTTGAATGGAAACGGGCCGCAAAATTGGACTCGGGGCACAAACCCGGGATCATGGGATATTAGCCAAATTCCATCATTTGGGCCTCCGAATAACTAATTTCCTTATTAATTATGTCAAATTGAGGAAGTGTTGGACAGAAAATTAACAAGGCAAAACCGCACCAGGGGCAATGTTATCATTTTTAGCGACGGTGTCGGAATGGGCCGAAATTTGCCAGGTTGATTGGAAACGGCCTGAGAAATTGGACTCGGGGTACAGATTCGGGATCATGGGATTTTAGCAAAATTCCTTCGTTTGGGCCTCCGAATAATTAATTTTCTTATTAATTATGTCAGATTGAAGAAGTGTTGGATAGATAATTAACGGAGTGAAACCGCACTAGGAGCAATTTTGTCAATTGTCGCGACGGTGTTGGAATGGGCCAAAATTTGGTAGGTTGATTGGAAATGGCCAACAAAATTGGACTCGGGGCACAGACCTGGGATCACGGGATTTTAGCCAAATTCATTGGTTGGGGCCTCCGAATAATTAATTTCATTATTAATTATGTTAGGTTCAAGAAGTATTGGACTGGAAATTAACAAAGAAAAACCGCACCGAGGGCAATTTTGTCATTTTTTGCGCCGGTGTCGGAATGAGTCGAAATTTGGCAGGTTGATTGGAAACTGCCCGCGAAATTGGAGTCGGGGCACAGATCTGGGTTCATATGATTCTAGCCAAATTCCTTCGTTTGGGCCTCCGAATAATTAATTTCCTTACTAATTATGTCAGGTTGAAGATGTGGAGGACAGAAAATTAACAAAGCAAAACTGCATCAGGGACAATTTTGTCATTTTTCGCGACAGTGCCGAAATGGGCCGAAATTTGACAGGTGGATTGGAAACGGCCCGCGAAATTGGACTCGGGGCATAGACCCGGGATTACTGGGTTTTATCCAAATTCCTTCGATTGGGCCTCCGAATAATTAATTTCCTTATTAATTATGTCAGGTTGATGAAGTGTTGGACAGTAAATTAACAAAGCAACACAGCACCAGGGGCAATTTTGTCATTTTTCGCAACGGTGTCGGAATGGGCCGAAATTTGAAAAGTTGATTGGAAACGGCCTGCGAAATTGGACTTGGGGCGTAGACTCGGGATATTAGCCAAATTCCTTCACTTGGGCCTCCGAATAATTAATTTCCTTACTAATTATGTCGGGTTCAAGAAATGCTAGACTGAAAATTAACAAAGAAAAACCGCACGAGGGGCAATTTTTTCATTTTTTGTGACGGTATAGGAATGGGCCGATATTTGGCAGGTTTATTGGAAACAGGCCGTGAAATTGGACTCGGGGCACAGACTCGGGATCACGGGATATTAGCCAAATTCCTTCGTTTGGGCCTCCGAATAACTAATTTCCTTATTAATTATGTCA
>NW_019230423.1:0-3152 GCF_002742605.1 Olea europaea var. sylvestris
AGTTTAGGACTAAAATATATAAAGTAAAATTAAATTTTATTAGGGTTAAAATGTAGATGTTGACGGAGCAATAATAAGCATATGAATGTTGGGCTCCTTGGATAGGTCGTAATTAAATATGCATATTAGGCTCGAGAAAAAGTTGATTTGGATTAACGAAGCTTAAATTATTGAGGTCGAAATATTTAGCCTTAAAATATAATTATGATTATTCTTATTATTATTTGAGTTTGTAGTGTATTTGAAAGATTCACGTGCAATATTCTTGGTTAATGAGTGATCGATTTTTTTTTGTTAAGAATAGATATTAAAAAAAATAAAAAAAAGGAAAAAAGAAAAGAGAAGAGAAGAGAAGATGAGACTTAGCCACGTGAGAGAGAGAGAGATATGGGAAGATGTGAGTAGTGGTTGGAACTGATTATTTTCATTTTTTAACTAGCACTTTGAACTAATGGGAGGTCACCATGTGTGCTGATTTTAAGTGAAAGGACTTAGCCAGATATCTTGCTTCAAAATTTCGTTTCTCTATCTTTATCCACAATCACATTCCACTTCTACACGTTTCCCTCCCAATACACAAAATATTTGGAAATTAGGGTATAACTACCTATAGTCTGTGTATATAGACGCAATACATGAAAAAAAGGACACACAAAAAATAAAAATAAAAATAGTTGTACAACAGAGCGCCACCTTGGCAAGGCATAATGAGCGACCGCTATAGCACAACGCCAGCGATTTATTCGGTGGTGGTAAAGAGAAAGACAAGATATAGAGAAAGAAATATAGAAGTAATTAGGATACGTTGTTGTAGTAGGAGATTTAGTGAAGAGAGAGAGTAAAATCTATTTGGATGACGTGGGCAGGTGCATGGTTGATAGAATAATTTAATTTTAATAATATTTTATTAATATTAAAAAGTTAAATTATCACTCGATTTATGAATAAGTAAACTTCAGATTCGATTTATGAACTATGATCTTTAAAAATTTGCCTTGGTGTAAAAATTAATACCTAAAATTGGAAAGTCTAAATAGACACAATAGTGAAGATAAAAGAAGAATTTAAATGTACAAACGTCATCTTTTTATATAGGTTGATTGGTATGAATACTATGTACAAATGTAAACAAATAAATTAAAATGACAATAAATTAAAAATTAAGGACGTGATAATGAAATGAATAAATCCCAAAAAAATTATAAAAAGAAAATGCTCCATACTTTTAAATTTATTTATAAATCAACTTTTAGAAAGAATTTCTTGTATGGATTAAAAATAACAGATATTTTCAAGTGGTTTCAAATTTTAAAAATTGTTCAAATAATAATAATAATAATAATAATAATAATAATAATAATAATAATAATAATAATAATAATTGGATCCAACTTGAAACGAGCACCAGCCTAAACTGACCTACCCAAGCTTAATCAATCTGGGTTGGGTTGCGTTTAAACTAATAATTGGGTTGGATTGTTCGATTTTACATCAAATCGATCATGTTGAATTAGGTTTGGGTTGAATAAAAAACCCAACTCAATCCACCCAAGCCCTGCTCTGATATTAGAGTCGCTTAACACCGTTGCAGCCGATGGTGAACTACCTCTACTCCCAACAGGCACTTTTTCGATGTTTGTTGTTGAGCGTTGACGAAGTTCGTGGTTTTGTATGTAGCTTTGGGTTGTGATTTTAGACTACGGTGGTGGTGTCGACGACGGAATCGAAGGGTTTCTTTTATGGGAACTTAAGGCAGTGGGGGTGGTGGTGGCGACGACGAAGGCGGATCTGGCGGTTGGGGTGGTTTTTGTTGAATCTGGCGGTGGATCTGGTAGTGGTAATATGACGGTGACAGTAGTGGTTTGTAGTTGAAAATGCTAATTTATTGGTGGTCGTGTAGGCGAGGTGGTGATTTTTGAAGAAAATCATCTATTCTAGTTTTACTGACATGGGATAATTACTAGCATGTCAAGTCGAAAAACTCATATAATAATTTGCTCATTTTCTGAAATTAACTCCGAAAGTGAGTTTGTCGTGAATGTGATTTATTAGTTCATAACTTGATGTGTATGGAAAATGCTGGTATAATTCTCTAGTCATGACTTGTTCAAATATTTTTGAAAACGGTTCATATAGTTACGATTGGAAGATCTGATTTTGAGTTGATAACTATATGAAGATGAGAAATTATTGAAAAGTGAGAGAGAGCAAAATGAAGCCGTAGAACTCTCGTAGTTTTCACTTTTAACAATATTTTTGTTTTACTATTTTCTGTTTTTCATGGATATATAATCGTAACTGAATGTTATCCTTATGAGGTCTTCTTCTAGATAGTTATAACTTAAATTTTCATTAAAAAATATTGAAAATAAAGGGGAAAATTTTCTCGAAACATTTTCTCTTAATTTTTTTAAATCATTTTTTCGTTACATAAATCAATTTTCCACTATCGAGATACTCTTGATCATGGTTGTGATTCATGAGTCCTTGATTGAAAATTATATTGATGCCTTTTGAAAATTATATTGATGCCTTATTCATTCAGATATTCGTGAAATGGTTTGAAAAGCTCAATTCTAATTGAGGAATAATTTTATTCATTAAAATTTAAACAATTATGTTGAAGTTTACTTATTCATAAATCAAGTGATAATTTAACTTTTTAATGTTAATAAAATATTATCAAAATTAAATTAATCTATCGATCATGTACCGCTTACCTCATCCAAACAAATTTCACGCTCTCTCTCTTCACAAAAGTCTCTCACAACAACCACGTGCCCTAATTATTTCCCCATTTCTTTCTTCGTATCTCGTCTTTCTCTTTACCACCACCAAATAAACCATTGGCGTGACGCTTAGCCACTCATGACACTATTGGCACTGCGCTATAGCAGTCGCTCACGATGCCTTGCCATAGTTGGCGCTCTGAGATCGGCATTGCTACAGCTGGTGTTGGAAAATTTATATCAATTGGGGAAAATGGAGAAAAACACAAACAACCAGAAATGTTATCAAGAAGATGAAGAACATAACGAATATGAAGACTCGAACGCGTAATCGCTATCCTCAAACTATATTTGCCCTCTCTCAGGATTGAATGAGATGTTTAAGGGTTTTGGCAAATGGTTTGTATGATTATATCAAGCCTT
>NW_019230424.1:0-14162 GCF_002742605.1 Olea europaea var. sylvestris
TTTTTATAATACTTAGGAGATAACTTGTATCTATATATAAGAGTCTCTTTGTATGAGAGTTAGAAAGATAGAAAAGATTTCTAATATTCAAGAATTTGATTGGTGGAGTGCTAATACAATGGAAATTGAAAATGGTCATAGGGAAATTGCCTGATTTAGTGTTCTGTAAAAGAAATTTATTTTTAAGTTGTAAATCCTCTACTTGTGGTAACTTAATAACATATTATATAAGCGTGCTAGAAGTTTGGGAAGGAATGAATGTGATTAAGTGTTTGAAAAGATGGATGAAATGGGACATGACAGAAACTAAAACTTGAAAACAGGTTCGGTCCATTTGCATGTTTAATGTAGGTTCAACCTTTACATGCTCATTAATTATCCCTTAGGCCTGAAAAATAGATTTTAAGGCATGCTAGGTTGTTGATTATCATTGGATGATGTTAACATTCATAATTGGACTCGAGAAATAGTGAGATTTATGGGACTAGTTTGCAATAAAATCGGTAACTTGAAAAGATACTGTCATCTAAACTATTTTGGCATAAATGGACTTGGTATGGGACTCCGTGTATGTTAAGATTATCAAATTGAGGATTGTATTTAATATTAAATGGTAATAAAGGCGGCTTTCCGACTTTAAGTGAAAATGGAAATTGATCTATACTCCATAGAATTTCATATACATTGACATAAAGGTAAGTAAAAATCCATTCGCAACTACGATGTAAAAACAAAGTATTTGTGGTATAGTAATGTTGGATATTTACATAACTTCGATAAGATGCTCATTGTATATTGTATGATGATTATGATCATTGAGTATGTGATTTCGGAATATATTGACATCAGTTTTGATTAATGTGTATGCACGACACATGTCCATGGTTGAAGATCTAGCATGCAAAACATAATTTCAAATTGGGTTTTCTTTATAAATGTTTTGTTGACCACTACTAGAGCACCGAGACATATGAGATATGTTTATGTGATATATTTTGGTGTCGAAAGTGATACTTCCTCAGTGATTGCAAGGGTAGATAGGGGATGGGTCTTTAGTTACCATGGGAGGGTAGACCACTTCGATTATGCCCTAGAGATATTATGATTATTTACACTGCCTGGTGGGATACCTTTTATGTGATCATAAGGATAGTTAGGGGATAGGTCTCAATTGGTCACAAGAGGCTGGTCCACTTGTCGGTGTCGTTATCACATTGGCCATTTGATTGTTGATATTAATATTGCGTAGAGCTCTATCTAGTGCATAGTAGGTGGGTCAATGACCCAATGAAATGAAAGATTTCTAAAGAAATTACTTCGAGTTGACTTCGACCAATATTTGAATACGACACATCTTTGGCATGGCATGATGTCATATACCATTATTACTCTTACTCATGAAATGCATGATTCTCTCTTACTGAGCATTAGCTTGTGTAGTTCTTACATTGTAGGTGAGTATGGAACTTCATAGAGGTCATGGCTAGTTGGGAAGCACTTATTAGATTTCGAAGTTTGATGTATATGGATGACGACCTATAGGGTTATTTTGTGGACTTTAGCTGTGTTATATTTTGAGGATCCTGTATTGTATATGTATACCTTTTGAAATAGCCTGTAGATACTTTTATAACCTCAGAATATATATGTTGGACTATAGTTATGTGATCTTTGTTTTCAATAGACTATAAAATTTTATAGGTGATCAGGAGAAAATATATAGGGATATATTTGCAAAGATGGTTATTTAATTTTATCAGGTGAAGAAAAAAATATATGTGAAATCCTGGGTCTAGGTCAAGTCATCAATTTCATTCTTATACAGGTTAATGTATGGTTATCTATATAAATGGGTGTGACATAGTGGTACCAAAGCATGGTTATAATTTTTCGAACTATCCATGTGCATGATCTTGGAGTACGAATGAACACAGCTTAGCTATTAAGCTTTATTTTGTTGCCTTACATTTTACATATTTCATGAATGATATTGGCTAATCTTTATTACGATTGTTTTGTAAATAGATATTGTAGTCATGGTAATAACTAGAAGTGAATGTTGTGAAGAATCTAGAAACCCAAGGCAAGAAGTAAGTGGCACAGATAATAATAGAGATGTGGTTATTGATAGACTCACAGAATTTGTGGAGTACCAATCACAACAAATTCAGAAATTACATACAACAAAGAGAAAGGGAAGAACAAATGTTTAGATATAGTAGAGTCTTAGAGGTAGATAAAGTGGTTTGAGCATCTTTTATGCTACGAAAAAGTGCTAGACACTGGTGGAACAGGATAAGTAGCATTGAAGAAGTGAATGCCATGACTTGGATAGATTTAAAAGAGTTATTTTGTAATAATTATTTCACAATCCCAATTCGAGCAATGAAGATGAACGAATTTATACAATTGAGACGAGGAAAAATGACAGTGGGAGAGTATAATCGCAAATTCAAACAACTATCTAGATTTGCAGCCCATATGGTTAATACTGACACACTTAAGTAGAAAGATTTCTTCAGGGATTGAGACCAGAATTATATTGATATGTAAAACATGGTAGGAGTTCAAGGGATGTCTTACTCACAAATAGCAGAGAGGTCATTAGTTGCAGAACAAGACAAATAAAGAATTAGTCATGCTCAAGAGTCTTGACGACAATTTAGACAAGGTCAGGACAATGTTGGCCTAAAAATGATAAAAAAAAAAAAAGAGCATTTCAACCGAGGCAAAGACAACAACAGTGGGATCAGGTCAAAGCCTCAACAACACAATCATCTTGCCCTAGATGTGGTGGACAGCACACTAGAGTATGTCTTATAGAGACTAGGACATCTTATGTTTATGGAAAGATGGAACATTTTGCTAAAGCATGCCCAGGTTAATCCAAATCCTATAGAGCAGAAGAAGGTGCTAGCTAGTGTCTACTGAGTATGTAAGGTGGTTGGATAGGACACTTGATATACTACAAGTTAGTTATAGTATGGTTATTCCATCTGGAGAGATATAATAAACTAATTTGATTTTAAGAGCACGTGTGATCCTCATAGAAAATCGAAAACTCTATACAGATTTAATTGTGTTGGATATGAGAGATTACGATATAATTTTGGGTATGGATTGATTATAAAAATATCAAGCTACTATAGATTGTAAGAGGAAGTTAGTAACCTTTCAACCATTGGGGAATGAATGATTCACATTCATTGGGATTGGAAAAGGGTTCAGATTTCCAATTATATCAGTATTGAAAGTACAAAAGTTACTAGATAGTGGATGTGTAGGGTATTTGATTAGTATTATGACTATTGAAGCACAACACAATATGAATCTTAATGGTGTACCCGTAGCATAAGAATTTCCAAAGGTAAATTTAATATTCTACCTGGGATACCACCAGATCATAAGATAAAGTTTGCGATTGATTTAATTGTAGGAACACCTCCAATTTTAAAAACTCTATATAGAATGATCCCAACTGAATTGAAAGAGTTAAAGTTACAATTATAAGAGTTGCTGGATAAATGTTTTATTAGACCTAGCTGTTCACTCTGGGTGCACAGTATTATTTATTCGTAAAAAGGATGATACAATAAGATTGTGTATAGATTATCGAGAGTTAAATAAGATGGCAATTAAAAATAAATACTCATTACTGAGGATCACTGACTTTTTTGATCAACTTCAGGGTATAGCTATATTCTCAAAGATTGATTTGCGATCTAAATATCATCAAATAAAAATAAAGAAAGATGACATTTCTAAGTTAACATTTAGTACGAGATATGGTCACTATGAGTTTTTAATGATGCCATTTAGGTTGACAAATGCTCCAGCAGCTTTTATAGATTTGATGAATAAGGTATTTAAGGATTTTCTCGATAAATTTGTCATTATATTTATTGATGACATCCTTATTTATTCTCGTACTAGAGAAGAACATACTTAACATTTGAGGATAGTACTTTAGGTCTTAAAGGGCAAGTAGTTATATGACAAGTTTAAGAAATATGAATTTTGGTTAGATTGAGTTGTATTTTTGGGACATGTAATATCAGGTGAGGGCATATCAGTTGATCCAAGTAAAGTAGAGGCCATTAATAATTGGCCACGACCTACAAACCCTTTAGAAGTTCGAAGTTTTATGGGTTTGGCTGGATATAATCGTAGATTTGTGAAAGGATTTTCAAATATAGCTTCTTCTTTAACAAAATTAGCCAGAAAGCGTACGAAATTTGAATTGATAGATGCTTGTGAGCAAAGTTTTCAAGAATTGAAGAAAAGACTGACTTCAACCTCTATCCTTTTAATTCCATCTGGTAATGGAAACTTTGTTGTTTATAGTGACGCTTCTAAGAATGGTCTAGCATGTGTATTGGTGCAAAATGGTAAATTTATTGCATAAATCTAGGTAACTTAAAGAATATGAAAAGAATTACCGACAAATTACTTTGAACTTACCGTAGTTGTATTTGCACTTAATATATGGAGGT
Organism: Olea europaea var. sylvestris; assembly: GCF_002742605.1. Lineage (NCBI taxonomy): Eukaryota > Viridiplantae > Streptophyta > Magnoliopsida > Lamiales > Oleaceae > Olea > Olea europaea. The sequence goes on from NW_019230424.1 coordinate 4,494, forward strand.
ATTATTTGTATGGGGAATGGTGTGAGATTTATACTAATAAAAAAGTTTGAAATATTTGTTTACACAAAAGGAATTGAATATGAGACAAATAAGGTGGCTAGAGTTGGTAAAAGATTATAGTTGTGTTATCAATTACCATCTTGGTAAGGCTCATGTTGTAGTTGACGCGTTGAGTAGAAAATTGATATCTGGGGTTGCAACTATGATTATGACTCAAAGATTAGAGCTGGTAGACTTACAGAAAATGGATATTGAAATTGCACCACAAGGATTTGTTGATGTTAAACTTGCAGCACTAACACTTCAACCAAATTTATTAAATAGAGTCCAACAAGGGTAATAGAAAGATGATTATTGTTCCAAGGTAAAGCATGATATACATGATGAAAAAGTTTCAGACTTTCAGATATAAGAAGATACCGATGTTATCTTACGGTTTAGGTGGGAATTGTATGTACCTGATGCATAAAATATCCAAGGTGATATTCTATCTGAAGCATACACGACACCATATTCTATTCATCCGAGAGCTAATAAAATGTATAGAGATTTGAAATTGCATTATTGGTGCCTGAACATGATAGGGGAGAGAGCAGAATATGTGGGATAATGTTTAACATGTCAACAGATAAAAGCAGAACATCAAAGGCCTATAGGAACTTCACAACCATTACCTATCCTAGAGTGGAAAAGGGAAAGAATCACAATGGACTTTGTGTTGAAATTACCAAAAACAACTGAAGAATACAATAGTATTTAGGTTATTGTGGATAGGTTGACCAAATTGGCTCATTTCATTCTAGTTTGTTTCACTTATTCCATGGACCAATATGCTCGTCTTTATGTATAAGAAATAGTTAGACTTCATAGAGTGCCAATATTTCATTGTTTCAGATAGAGATTCTAAGTTTTTATCTCTTTTTTGGAAAAGCTTACATAAGGCCTTGGGAACACATTTATCTTTTAGCATAGCCTATCATCCTCAAACTGATGGACAATAAAAAAGAACAATACAAATATTGAAGAAATGTTAAGGGCTTGTGTATTGGATTTCCAAAGACAATGGAGTAAAATTTTGCCTTTGGTGGAATTTAAATACAATAATAGTTATCGTGCTACAATTGGAACGACTCTTTATGAAGCATTATTTGGTAGAAAATGTAGGTCTCTGGTTTATTAGGATGATGTTGGAGAAATGAAACTATTAGGTCCAGATATGGTACGTGAAATGACTAAAGTTGTGACACAAATACGTCAACGAAAGCAAACTGTTCAAAATTAACAGAAAACCTATGCAAACCAAAGAAGAAAAATGTTAGAATTTATTGTAGAAGATCAAATACTTTTGAATATAGCACCAATGAAATGAGTTATACGATTTGGGAAGAAAGGAAAGCTAAGCCCAAGATATATTGATCAATTTTCTATTGCCAAAAGAATTGGAAATATTGCCTACAGATTTGCCCGTCTTTCATCACTGTCTCAAGTGCACAATGTGTTTCATGTATCCATGCCAAGAAAATATATTGAAAATCCTTCTCATGTATTGAAGAACAAACCGATGGAGATAAAATCAGATTTGAGAAGACTGATTACGTAGAAAGACGAAAATAGATTAGTATTTACATACATGAGAATTATCTTTGATTCCTTTTTGAAAAAGACGAAGAAAAATCGATAAAGATTCTTCAACGAGAGGTAAAACAACTCAAAAGTAAGAAAATTCCACTAGATAAGGTATTGTGGCAGAATTACTCAATAGAAGAGGCCACTTGAGAAAAAGAAGATGAAATATGGGTTAAATATTCTTAACTTTTTGGGTAAGCAAATTTCAAGGAAGAAATTATTGTCAATGACCCAATGAAATGAAAGATTTCTAAAGATTTTACTTCGAGTTGACTTCGACCAATATTTGAATACGACACATCTTTGGCATGGCATGATGTCATATACCATTATTACTCTTACTCATGAAATGCATGATTCTCTCTTACTGAGCATTAGCTTGTGTAGTTCTTACATTGTAGGTGAGTATGGAACTTCATAGAGGTCATGGCTAGTTGGGAAGCACTTATTAGATTTCGAAGTTTGATGTATATGGATGACGACCTATAGGGTTATTTTGTGGACTTTAGCTGTGTTATATTTTGAGGATCCTGTATTGTATATGTATACCTTTTGAAATAGCCTGTAGATACTTTTATAACCTCAGAATATATATGTTGGACTATAGTTATGTGATCTTTGTTTTCAATAGACTATAAAATTTTATAGGTGATCAGGAGAAAATATATAGGGATATATTTGCAAAGATGGTTATTTAATTTTATCAGGTGAAGAAAAAAATATATGTGAAATCCTGGGTCTAGGTCAAGTCATCAATTTCATTCTTATACAGGTTAATGTATGGTTATCTATATAAATGGGTGTGACATAGTGGTACCAAAGCATGGTTATAATTTTTCGAACTATCCATGTGCATGATCTTGGAGTACGAATGAACACAGCTTAGCTATTAAGCTTTATTTTGTTGCCTTACATTTTACATATTTCATGAATGATATTGGCTAATCTTTATTACGATTGTTTTGTAAATAGATATTGTAGTCATGGTAATAACTAGAAGTGAATGTTGTGAAGAATCTAGAAACCCAAGGCAAGAAGTAAGTGGCACAGATAATAATAGAGATGTGGTTATTGATAGACTCACAGAATTTGTGGAGTACCAATCACAACAAATTCAGAAATTACATACAACAAAGAGAAAGGGAAGAACAAATGTTTAGATATAGTAGAGTCTTAGAGGTAGATAAAGTGGTTTGAGCATCTTTTATGCTACGAAAAAGTGCTAGACACTGGTGGAACAGGATAAGTAGCATTGAAGAAGTGAATGCCATGACTTGGATAGATTTAAAAGAGTTATTTTGTAATAATTATTTCACAATCCCAATTCGAGCAATGAAGATGAACGAATTTATACAATTGAGACGAGGAAAAATGACAGTGGGAGAGTATAATCGCAAATTCAAACAACTATCTAGATTTGCAGCCCATATGGTTAATACTGACACACTTAAGTAGAAAGATTTCTTCAGGGATTGAGACCAGAATTATATTGATATGTAAAACATGGTAGGAGTTCAAGGGATGTCTTACTCACAAATAGCAGAGAGGTCATTAGTTGCAGAACAAGACAAATAAAGAATTAGTCATGCTCAAGAGTCTTGACGACAATTTAGACAAGGTCAGGACAATGTTGGCCTAAAAATGATAAAAAAAAAAAAAGAGCATTTCAACCGAGGCAAAGACAACAACAGTGGGATCAGGTCAAAGCCTCAACAACACAATCATCTTGCCCTAGATGTGGTGGACAGCACACTAGAGTATGTCTTATAGAGACTAGGACATCTTATGTTTATGGAAAGATGGAACATTTTGCTAAAGCATGCCCAGGTTAATCCAAATCCTATAGAGCAGAAGAAGGTGCTAGCTAGTGTCTACTGAGTATGTAAGGTGGTTGGATAGGACACTTGATATACTACAAGTTAGTTATAGTATGGTTATTCCATCTGGAGAGATATAATAAACTAATTTGATTTTAAGAGCACGTGTGATCCTCATAGAAAATCGAAAACTCTATACAGATTTAATTGTGTTGGATATGAGAGATTACGATATAATTTTGGGTATGGATTGATTATAAAAATATCAAGCTACTATAGATTGTAAGAGGAAGTTAGTAACCTTTCAACCATTGGGGAATGAATGATTCACATTCATTGGGATTGGAAAAGGGTTCAGATTTCCAATTATATCAGTATTGAAAGTACAAAAGTTACTAGATAGTGGATGTGTAGGGTATTTGATTAGTATTATGACTATTGAAGCACAACACAATATGAATCTTAATGGTGTACCCGTAGCATAAGAATTTCCAAAGGTAAATTTAATATTCTACCTGGGATACCACCAGATCATAAGATAAAGTTTGCGATTGATTTAATTGTAGGAACACCTCCAATTTTAAAAACTCTATATAGAATGATCCCAACTGAATTGAAAGAGTTAAAGTTACAATTATAAGAGTTGCTGGATAAATGTTTTATTAGACCTAGCTGTTCACCCTGGGTGCACAGTATTATTTATTCGTAAAAAGGATGATACAATAAGATTGTGTATAGATTATCGAGAGTTAAATAAGATGGCAATTAAAAATAAATACTCATTACTGAGGATCACTGACTTTTTTGATCAACTTCAGGGTATAGCTATATTCTCAAAGATTGATTTGCGATCTAAATATCATCAAATAAAAATAAAGAAAGATGACATTTCTAAGTTAACATTTAGTACGAGATATGGTCACTATGAGTTTTTAATGATGCCATTTAGGTTGACAAATGCTCCAGCAGCTTTTATAGATTTGATGAATAAGGTATTTAAGGATTTTCTCGATAAATTTGTCATTATATTTATTGATGACATCCTTATTTATTCTCGTACTAGAGAAGAACATACTTAACATTTGAGGATAGTACTTTAGGTCTTAAAGGGCAAGTAGTTATATGACAAGTTTAAGAAATATGAATTTTGGTTAGATTGAGTTGTATTTTTGGGACATGTAATATCAGGTGAGGGCATATCAGTTGATCCAAGTAAAGTAGAGGCTATTAATAATTGACCACGACCTACAAACCCTTTAGAAGTTCGAAGTTTTATGGGTTTGGCTGGATATAATCGTAGATTTGTGAAAGGATTTTCAAATATAGCTTCTTCTTTAACGAAATTAGCCAGAAAGCGTACGAAATTTGAATTGATAGATGCTTGTGAGCAAAGTTTTCAAGAATTGAAGAAAAGACTGACTTCAACCTCTATCCTTTTAATTCTATCTGGTAATGGAAACTTTGTTGTTTATAGTGACGCTTCTAAGAATGGTCTAGCATGTGTATTGGTGCAAAATGGTAAATTTATTGCATAAATCTAGGTAACTTAAAGAATATGAAAAGAATTACCGACAAATTACTTTGAACTTACCGTAGTTGTATTTGCACTTAATATATGGAGGTATTATTTGTATGGGGAATGGTGCGAGATTTATACTAATAAAAAAGTTTGAAATATTTGTTTACACAAAAGGAATTGAATATGAGACAAATAAGGTGGCTAGAGTTGGTAAAAGATTATAGTTGTGTTATCAATTACCATCTTGGTAAGGCTCATGTTGTAGTTGACGCGTTGAGTAGAAAATTGATATCTGGGGTTGCAACTATGATTATGACTCAAAGATTAGAGCTGGTAGACTTACAGAAAATGGATATTGAAATTGCACCACAAGGATTTGTTGATGTTAAACTTGCAGCACTAACACTTCAACCAAATTTATTAAATAGAATCCAACAAGGGTAATAGAAAGATGATTATTGTTCCAAGGTAAAGCATGATATACATGATGAAAAAGTTTCAGACTTTCAGATATAAGAAGATACCGATGTTATCTTACGGTTTAGGTGGGAATTGTATGTACCTGATGCATAAAATATCCAAGGTGATATTCTATCTGAAGCATACACGACACCATATTCTATTCATCCGAGAGCTAATAAAATGTATAGAGATTTGAAATTGCATTATTGGTGCCTGAACATGATAGGGGAGAGAGCAGAATATGTGGGATAATGTTTAACATGTCAACAGATAAAAGCAGAACATCAAAGGCCTATAGGAACTTCACAACCATTACCTATCCTAGAGTGGAAAAGGGAAAGAATCACAATGGACTTTGTGTTGAAATTACCAAAAACAACTGAAGAATACAATAGTATTTAGGTTATTGTGGATAGGTTGACCAAATTGGCTCATTTCATTCTAGTTTGTTTCACTTATTCCATGGACCAATATGCTCGTCTTTATGTATAAGAAATAGTTAGACTTCATAGAGTGCCAATATTTCATTGTTTCAGATAGAGATTCTAAGTTTTTATCTCTTTTTTGGAAAAGCTTACATAAGGCCTTGGGAACACATTTATCTTTTAGCATAGCCTATCATCCTCAAACTGATGGACAATAAAAAAGAACAATACAAATATTGAAGAAATGTTAAGGGCTTGTGTATTGGATTTCCAAAGACAATGGAGTAAAATTTTGCCTTTGGTGGAATTTAAATACAATAATAGTTATCGTGCTACAATTGGAACGACTCTTTATGAAGCATTATTTGGTAGAAAATGTAGGTCTCTGGTTTATTAGGATGATGTTGGAGAAATGAAACTATTAGGTCCAGATATGGTACGTGAAATGACTAAAGTTGTGACACAAATACGTCAACGAAAGCAAACTGTTCAAAATTAACAGAAAACCTATGCAAACCAAAGAAGAAAAATGTTAGAATTTATTGTAGAAGATCAAATACTTTTGAATATAGCACCAATGAAATGAGTTATGCTATTTGGGAAGAAAGGAAAGCTAAGCCTAAGATATATTGATCAATTTTCTATTGCCAAAAGAATTGGAAATATTGCCTACAGATTTGCCCGTCTTTCATCACTGTCTCAAGTGCACAATGTGTTTCATGTATCCATGCCAAGAAAATATATTGAAAATCCTTCTCATGTATTGAAGAACAAACCGATGGAGATAAAATCAGATTTGAGAAGACTGATTACGTAGAAAGACGAAAATAGATTAGTATTTACATACATGAGAATTATATAAGAAGAAGAATAATCTTTGATTCCTTTTTGAAAAAGACGAAGAAAAATCGATAAAGATTCTTCAACGAGAGGTAAAACAACTCAAAAGTAAGAAAATTCCACTAGATAAGGTATTGTGGCAGAATTACTCAATAGAAGAGGCCACTTGAGAAAAAGAAGATGAAATATGGGTTAAATATTCTTAACTTTTTGGGTAAGCAAATTTCAAGGAAGAAATTATTATAAGGAGAGGAGGATGTAATAGACCGAACTTCACATCACACATTTGGCTAATATGATTCATGCATTTCATGCTATTTACGATATCATTGATTTTCCTAATTGCTTTCCCTTAAAACGGTTCATTCAATTATTAAGGTTTTAAGATCTTTATATGGTGTTAGTCTTCAACTCCTTGACCTAGGTGGTGAATTTTACATTGAGCTATAAAAAAAAATTAGGTTAGTCTAGATGTTGAAAATTGATTTGTTAAGCAATTAGAATCTTGAAAAAGCCGGAATTAGTATCGATAAAAATTCAAGCTTTCCATTTGGTTGATCAAGGTTACCATCCTAGATAGATAATTGACATATTTGGGACATGATGTATAAAATGACATGATCATGATGCAATAATATATGTTTTATATGACGTTATTAATATTGAGGTACGAAGTGCTGAAATTGGTAGAGAATGGGGTTTCATTCGTGTAAGTAATTAAATGAACAGTTAAGAAATTAGCTCTATAAAATATTTTGGGATTTTAGAAAAAGTAAAATAGATTGTAAACACATTAAATAAGCTAAGCACACTTGATCTGTACCTGGAAAGGTAGATGTAAAATCAGATTTAACCACAAGAGACCACCTCATGCTTGAACACCTCATGCTTAGGGATATTCATCATTTTAACATCAAGTTTTTTTATCCTTAAATCATCTCATAAGTGCATTTTTACACTCTTATTTGGTCCACAAAACATGACTAATTGTTGATAAACTTGGTTGAATATGGCTTAATTCTATACAATTTCGTTTTTCAAGACTATATTGATGGATATGACGGGATTCAAAAGATAGATGGGAAAAAGGGGCCAAAACCAAAGAAAACAATTTAGGGACCAAAGTGCAACTTACCAAAAGATGACCTGAATGATGAAACGAGAATGGAAACAAGCTAAGTACCAACTAGTTGTTAATACGGGACGTTAAAAGAAAGAAAATGCAGAAAATAGACCAAAATGGAAAAGAATGAAAGTTCAAGGACTAAAAAGTAAATAGCCAAAAGATGAACCAAAGACAAGAACAACGATGTGAAAGACTCAAGGACCAACTTGTTGAAGAATTGAAGTATTGGGAGAAAAAGGAATGTGAAAAGAGGTCAAAATGCAAGAGATTGAAAGTTGGGGACCTAAGTGTCACAATTGGAAGAAAAATGGCCACTATGCGGTCGCATGGTGGCATTCAACAAAACAAAGGGGGCAAGCACGTTAAACCCTGCGATTGCAAGGTATAACCTGATGCACGAATTTTAGTTTCCTTATTTGATTTAATCTTTTATTGAAACAAGTCGCGAGGGAGATATAAAAACCCTAGAGCCATCAATTAAGGGAAAAAGGCATTGGGAGAGAAAATAATACATCTTGCAGATGATTTTGCACCACAACAATGAAGGGAAACACACCAATTCTTGTATCAGCGACGACTTTGAAAGTACTTTTCGCTGTCTTCGAAGGTGTTATAATCTCTTGAGCCTCAAAAATTTTTGGATAGGTGAGTTTAGCTCACGATTTTGAAAGTACTTTTCGCTGTCTTCGAAGGTTTTATAATCTCTTGAGCCTCTAAAATTGCATGTTACTATATCATGGTTGGTGTTTGGGATGTTATTATGGCAAAAATCGAGAAAATTGTTGGAGATGTATTGAATAAAACAAGTGAGGACAGAAATTGCATAGTTGCTAGATCTACCTATTTAACCTCTGATTTTGGATAATACTTAGGAGATAACTTGTATCTATATATAAGAATTCTTTATATGAGAGTTAGAGGGATAGAAAGGATTTCTAATAGCCTAGAATCCGATTGGTGGCATGCTAATAAAATGGAAATTGAAAACGGTCATAGGGAAATTGCCTGATTTGGTGTTCGATAAAAGGGACTGATTTTTAGGTTATAAATCCTCTACTTAATAACACGTTTACCTTCACATATATGATATATAAGTGTGTTAAAAGTTTGGGAAGGAATGAATGTGATTAAGGTTGTGAAAAGATGGATGAAACAGGACATGGCAGCAACTAAAATCTGAAAACAGGTTGTGTCCAATTGCATTTTTAATGTAGTTCCAACCTTTACATGCGCATTAATTGTCGTTTAGGCTTGAAAAATAGATCTTAAGGAGTGATAGGTTGTTGACAACCATTGGATGACGTTAACATTCATGATTGGACTCGAGAAATAGTGAGATTTATGGGATTATATTGCAACTTGAAATGGTCATGTCATCTTAATTATTTTGGCATGAATGGACGTAGTACGAGATTTTGTGTGTGTTAAGGTTATCAAATTGAGGATTGTGTTTAATATTAAATGGTAATACAAGTAGTTTTCTAGCTTTAAGTGAAAAGAAAATTGATCTACACTCCATAGAAGTGCACAGACAAGGACATAAAGGTAAGTAAAAATTCATCCGCAACTATAATGCAAGAACAAAGTATTTGTGATATAATAAATATCTTTGATAAGGAGCTTACTGTTTATCATATGATGGCTTTAATCATTGAGTATGTGATGGCTATGATCATTGAGTATGTCATTCACGAGCATTTTCATGCTCATGCATGACATATGTCCATGGTTGAAAATCTAGCATGCATAACATGATTTCAAATTGAGTTCTCATCCTAAATGTTTTGTCGACAACTACTAGAGCACCGAGGCATATGATATATATTTAGATGATATATTTTGGCATCACTAGTG